>NW_019739214.1:1101695-1241796 GCF_002891405.2 Cryptotermes secundus
ATAAGGAACACCCTCCCGAAGTTTGGCACATTCCTCCTGGGACACCTGTATATGTCAGATTGCTTCTCTTGCTACCTTGCCTTAAAAATCATAAGCCATGTTGAAATTAGGTGAACCAATGAATAGTTATCGGTTGTTTTGATGAAACTTGATTTATTGGAAGTTACAGCGACACGTAAGTTTTGAATGCCTGTCTTGAAGAAATCCTGCATGACATGTACATGAATATTTGGAGCCGGGCAAAACTATTAACAGTTATTGTAACACCCTGAAATGTGTATTATAATAACTAACTTTTGGGAATAGACTCCTTCAGAAGCTGATAGTCGCCCACTGATTAATGCGTGGTAGAGTCATTAAGTTCGTGGAATATTACAAGGTATTCACATACACTTACACAGATCCACATCGGCCCTCAAAATATTTGCCGTTGGCCGCTATGCAAGTCTGACAACGTTCATATAGCAGCCGAAAACATTGCTGAAACATATTGGCAGTAAATTCCCGTTCGGCGCTTTGCGGCCATTCCACGAACTTATTGACTGTGGCTGTATATCCCACACTCTTTATACAGCCCCAAATCCTATTACCAGTACCGTGTTCTCAAGAGACCTGGAATCGATCTTGTCCTGCTAGAGGTCTAACCAATCCATACCCTCATTCCGTCTGGTTTTAATATCCATTTTATTACGGTCATTCCATCTACGCATATGTCTCCCAAGTGGTATCTCCCTTTTAGTTTTCGTAACCACATATATGTATGCAGCCAGCAGCAACATTCTTCTTGATTTGATCTGCATAATAATAATAATGATAATATTCTGTGGAGTGTCTGCCGAAGTGTTGATTTTCAAAATATTTTCGATTATTCGTAAATGTGGTCGGATTTTAATTTCATTTTTGTGAGTGCAGAAAAGAGACAGAACATATTCGTTTTGTCTGTGCAGGTCGACATAGCGTGTTCTGAACCTGTGTAGGCTTGTATTTTCCGATAATAGTATAGAGCCATGAGTACTTGAACATAAACAGTTGCCAGTTTTACAAAAGTGCTACGAGCTGAACCTACCCCACCACCACATCATCGTCCTTGAAATCATTTCTAGATGACGTCATGTCATACAGTTGGAAATTACGCTTTTAATATTCTACCATAAATTTGTCGACGAAAGTACGGTACAGTAGTCACGTGCTACGCTCTGTACACTTTATGTGTCACCGGTTTTATATGTGGCTACACTTACATTTCTAACGAACGTCAAGTTGACAGGACAGAGAAACAGAAATCCGATCAACCGAAGCCAATCCAATCCAACTGATCGTAAGATTTTACGGCGGTGACTATGAAGAATACTGTGTTTTGGGATGTGGCGCCGTGTAGGTCCCTTTGTGAACCTACGTTTCGGGTGAGCGTATCGTCTTCATTTTTAGCCACCTGCTCACGCCGGTTCCTCGCTCGCGAATTTTTCTACCCTGAGGATGGAGGAGATACATTCCTCCGAAACGTCGGTTCACACAAGATCTATACGGCGCCACACCCCAGAAGACGGAATTCTTCAATCGAACTAACTCAATGGTACAGAGAACCAAAAACAGGAAATGCTTTGGGTTCAAGTATTTTAATTGAATAACTCCGAACATATGTGAGAGAGTTATTTCTGCTAAACTAACATTTGCTGAGATAAGTACTATCACAAAATGTTAAAATGATTTTCCTCTCAGTAGAATTTCTATTTTAGATTGTCGGACGTTGGACGAAGTCCAGGAAATTGGTAATACTAAGTGCAACACACTATTTTCGTAACTCTTTGAAAATAAAATTTTTATAGTTTAGTTTGATACTTTGTCACTTCAAGGGTAATAACAATTATGCTTATAGTGAAGAGTTCTCGGATATATAGAGACATGTAGTTCGTTTAAAGTCAACCAACGTTTCGTAGTAGCATGTCGTTTCCATCTTCAGGGTCGAATGGAAAGCTAAGAAAGAAAATAGTAGGTACAGTACCTGCTTTATGATGGTTTATTGCTTGACTTATCCTTGAACTGTGAAGATGGAGGTGATATTATTTTCCGAAATTTCGGTTGACCTTCAACGGACTACACGGCGGTATATCCCAGAGATAATACTCTTCATAATCACCCCTGTGAGAAGCTCAACTCCTACATAATTATAGAGTCTATTTATCATTCCGACTCATATTTAAAAATCCAAATATTAAATTACGCCTAACTCTGTATTTACCTGAAGGCATCTGCCTGTACAGACAGAGGAAAGCCACAAACCCCCCTCGCCCCAGAGAGGGTAGCCAATGTGATTACAAGCTAGAGCTTCTCGAACACAAGTTGAGCGCTAGTGCTGCGCGAAACAATTTTTTTTTTTCGTTTGGGTGTGAGAAGTCGCCTTTCATCCTAAGTGATGGACATGCTGTACATTAAGGATCTTTGACATTGAAGTGCAAAGAAAAATATTTTAATCAAGAGAGAGGAAGTAAAAAGCGGGGGAAGGAATTGCATACTGACAAACTTCACATGTTAATCTTTCCACAGAACCTTATTAAGTCGATTAAATTAAGAATAATAAGATTTAATGGCCGTATAGCACACAGGGGTGAGAAATAGAGTCAGCATATAAGCTAGAAAACTTGAAGAGATTATGTATTTTGGGACACCTATAATATTAAAGTGGATCGTAAGCTATATCCGTGTAACAGACCGTGAAGACCCATACGGTTGTGAGACGTTGAGGCTCCCACATTTTCTAGACAATCGGTTCAGAGATGGCGGTGACCTTCCGGTTTGTAGCGAAGTGGATCGTAAAGAAATATTAATAAGGATACTAACTAGATTTATCTGAGTTATTTTAGGGTTTAATTATGTTCTGTTGTGAACATGGTGGTGAACTTTCGATTTTCAACGAATGCAGGCCATCTTAGGAATTATTTGGCTCGAAAATATTTATATTGTGATTAACGATTCAAGTGGATTTGTTGAAAAGTCTTGTAAGAGATCTGAGAACACGACTACTGGGATGAGGCTAGAAAGGAACTTCCGGAAGTTTAATCATGCGATCGATCGAAAAGTAGACTAAGTGGCCTTCAGATGCAAAGAGTGTAACTCCCTAAAGATAAACTTATATATTCTCACATTAAACTTGTTACACTTCATGGACCTTACTACACATTCATGCATTAAGTTTAACGACTCAAGATGTCTTTTATAAAGCTGTAACTCAGCTGTACGTAAATTGCTATTGGCTCTCCTGTCTCCTAAGCTAAGTGGACATAAATATAGTTTATCTTCTCGTAACCGCTGTGAAGTTTGGCCATGAGTTCGTTACATGTGTAGTTTTGTGTAGGAGCACGTAAGCATACTCGCTGACAAGCCTAATAACCACGAGAAGCAGACCCTAGCCGAAGTTTGCACTATATCTTAATGCTACCGATTAATTTTCTTGTCACTTAACGACGATGTTTCAGCTGCAGAAGTTATAAAAAGTAGAACGGGATGTTAAGATGGCCATGGATATTGTGTAGCTGAGGAAGCTGTAAGATTTTTATACATAAAAATAAGTAAAGATATCCCTGCAACAGGCCGTGGAGGCCCATAGGGTTGTGAGACTCCTACACTTTCTAGACAATGGGCTCATAAATGGAGGTAAGGTTGTCAGCCTTACGCGCCGGCCGCCCTTTACCCCCAAGAACATTCCAAGAATATTCATGGTACTCATTTCTGTTAGAGGCTGAGTCGACCCCAGGCGGCTGGAAGGATTAGGTAAATTGAAAAAAGAATACAATAACCTCATCGGGATTCGATCCCGCGACCTTCCGGCTTGTAACATAGTGCCTAAACCAACTACGTTTCCTCGTGCCCCCGATGATTAGACATATTTTAAGAAATTGTTTAGAAATTTGCATAAAGCTGTTTAAGAAATACAGGGAGAAATTTGTCAGAATACCTGATAGGCCTGACCTGGCTGAAATTTTAACCGGAACCCTGTGAATACAGGAGAGGAGCGTTAGTTCTCTCCCAGTTTGCATTGCTGAACGTGATCAGATTTAAATTAGTTTTGAAGCTCCCTCTTCATGCTTATGCATAGGCATACAACATGTTTTCGTGACGAAGTACTGAAGCCAAGTAGACAAATGCTGCAAGGCAACATGTGTCCCAATTCCTGATCTGGGTTTCGATACAGAACGCAAAGTTACGCATGAATATCGACCAGTATTGTTAATTTATTGCAGGGACACGCGGTAACGTAGTTGGTTGAGGCCCTGTGCTACAAACAGGTATCGAGTCCGGATGAGGCCATTGGACTTTTCAATTGACCTAATCCTTCCAGCCCCACTATGGCCCTTGTGTCGACTCAGCCTCTAACAGAAATGAGTATCAGGAATCTCCCTGGAGGCAAAGGGCGGCTGGCGCTTAAGGCTGCCAAACTTACCGCCGTCTGTGAGCCGATTATCTAGAAAATGTGGGAGCCTCGACGTCTCCTATCGGCTTCTACGGCTTGTTACAGGGATAACTTTATCTCTTTATCTTTACCTTTTTAACTAATTGCACGAATCAATACATTAATTTGAATATAACATGAAGTTATAAAATAATTCTAAAAATAAAGTGTACACAGAGAAGAAAATTGTGAAAATAATGAGGCATAAAATATATAAATATAGATGCTTCGTTTACACAGTGGTGCAGTCAGTGTTTCCACTATAGTCAGTGGCCTTACAAATGACAAAGGCGCGTTTCAATTCCTCTCTGGTCTTGCCTTATACGAGGATCACTAGAAAAATATCGAAAGAAGGACTTTGAACCAGCTGAACTCAAGGATCTGGGTGTTTAGCTTGGCAGTTTCTTGTCGTTAGAGCAGTGCCCTTGTCGTGGAATAAGTACAGATAAATCTAAACTGAGCATGAGAAAACCAAACAAAATCGAATTATAACTGCACGCAATAAAGGATCGTCTTGCTGTGTTTCTACAATCAGTACGCGCATGTGAATCGTTACACATAACCTTGTATACAATTATTTTTCATTAAATACAATAACTTATCACTACTAGCTGCTTATAAAGCTATCTCTGTAACAGGCCGTGGAGACCCATAGAGTTGTGAGACGTGGAGGCTTCCACATTTTCTCTAGACAATCGAATCACAGATGGCAGTGAAGTTGTCAGCTTTACGCGCCGGCCGCACTTTACCCCCCAGGAAGATTCCTGGTACTCATTTCTGTTAGAGGCTGTGTCAACCACAGGACCATAGTGCGGCTGGAAGGATTAGGTCAATTGAGAAAATAATCCAGTGACATCAGAAATCGAACCCTCGATCTTCCGGTTTGTAGCATAGTGCCTCAACCAACTCCGCTAGCGCGTGCCCCCATTACCTACTTATAACAAATTTAAAGGTGATTGCCAAACTGAAATACGTTCATGTTTTTATTTTAATGAAGAAATATAAGAACTTAACATATTATATGTTTTGAAATTATTATAAAATTATTTCGATTTCTGAGTAAATTATATATTTTCAGTCAAATCAGTAATATATTAACTGGTTCACATGCCAGGGAACTAGGTGTGGGACCTGTTTGCCCTGCTGTATCCGTTGCTCAATTCTCCTAATGTTTCAGTGTCTTATTGACTAACATTGTGTTGCATTTTTCACTTAATACTTCTTCCAGTGCTTTGTTGTTACTTTTTGTGATTTCCTTCTCATTTTTGGATATCGTTAGGTGGGACTGCTGCTGGTGTCGATGACGGCGTTAAAGGCCGAAACGGATAGCAGGTAGCGGTTGTAACCGCTCTTTGGCTGCCACTTCTTGTAACCGTTGGGCGCCATTTCTTGTGACCGTCCCCTATCTATCTTTATATTTATTTATTTATTTATTTGCCCGCTTCGGTAGAACATTTGACTCTTCTCAGGACCGTGCCACGGTAATATAAATGGCAACGAGGAAACTGCACATTTAAAATCAGTCCACTGCTAGAAATCAAAGACACTATTTTCTGCTTAATCACAAATTGTTTATTTCAGAAGCAAACACTATAACTTTATTGGCAAGTACGGAGTAATGTGCCCTTTTTATTATTGTCACAGATTAATCGAACCAAATAAAAACTTAAATTTAGATAACTTGGAGAGTGCAGCCCAATGACGTCTTCCTCTGATGAATTCAAAATGCCAAGTCCTTCTGCCTACTCTATCCTGCGGGAGCGTCGCTTCATCCCCATGTATAGGATTTGAACCGACGGCCTCTCTCCCAGACAAGAATAGTTTCGTAATGGCTGATTTTAACTGCCAAATCCATCATACTATCAGCACTAGGCAATCACATTACTAACTTTGAGAATAAAGAGATCTAAAGATATTGAACCCGGAACCCCACATGTGAAAGCGGTTATTTCTTAGTTTAGGGTCCAATGACACCCTTCCGAAGACACTTTTATAACAGCTACCCTATTAGCAAAACAAAATTTACATCTTCGGCAAACTACAGACTTTCCTTTCGATGGCGGCGTCCCTTTCCGGTCACCCAAGCTGCAGGTATCAAAACAAGGCAGTTGTTCCTGTCCAAATGCGAAAAGCAAGTCATTACCAGCTAATGCATCGGTCTCCCCAATAAATCAGTCACTCTATTGTATTGGCTAAAGAGGAACATAGCGTCCTTTGAAGAGTTTTAAAAGGTTTGGACTATCACACGGTAAAGTTATCTGTGTACTTAACTAATTAAGTACTACGTCATGAAGACGTATGGGAGAGCGGATGTATAGATCCACGTTTTCTTGACCTTGACACTAGTTGGCTTTACCCCCGGGGAAGCGGTATCCGGTACCCATTGCATTTGAGGCTGGGTGAGCCCCAGAGCCGGGCTGGAAGCTGCGGAGAAGAGAAAATTGGTGCTCCTACCGGGAGTCGAACTCCGACCCCTCAGTCCGCAGCCAGTCGCTATACCGACTGCGCTATCCCGGCTCCCTAAGGCACACAGTTGGAAGTGGTGTTTCGGACTTGTCGGTTTAGCGGGTGAAAGGAGTAGTTACGGTAGAATAATAGAACGCTATATGCACTGTAGTTAAATTGATCTATAGAGTGAGGCTGTTATAATAATAATTTGCGTTCGGTAAATTGAATAACTATTAGTCCGTGGCTTACGGTTCGCAATTGTAAATCTAATAATATAACGAGTGACGTACAAGGCGATATCTACAAATTTCAGCTGATTTAAAATGGGTCGTTCAGCTCCTGCAGTAATGATTGTGATTAAAAAGACATTGGTGGTTTGTTTGTTTATGTTATTAATAAGAAGTTGTGATGCGTCGGTTCTTGATTGGTTTTGGGGTGGAACCGTTGATGTTCCCAATGTTAAGGTACATTTTGAAATAAGCACTGAAGATGAAAAATTTCTGCAAGAAGCAAAGAAATACACGAGTATGAAGATGTCAGACCTAGACGACTGCCAACGTCGAGTTGTCGTGAATATCCATAAAAGATGTTCGGATCTGACAGAGGAAGAACTGGCCAAAATGAGCGTAAATCTATTGAACTGTCAGTCTGCAGTGGAGGGGAGACAACATTTTCCCTGCACTACCAGAATGAGCCTTCGAGAGTGCACAAGTTCGATGGACCCAGACATGTGGAATGCATACTATCTGATGAACAACCGAGCCAGGGCCGTTATGCTGCCAGAAACCAGCAGTTTCGAGCTCTCTCAGAGATGACAGTCGACAAACTCATGGACTCTGCACACAGCCAGCTCAACACGATGGACACTCTCAAGGAAGACTAGCAGAAGTTGGAATCACTGGCCGCCAGTACATTGGAAGCTGTGTCTTATGGTCAACAGTCCCTTATGGATCAGCAGGAGAAGTTAAGTTACCTAACACAGCATTCAGGATTTCGTAGACCTGAATCTGCGAGAGCTGACACGAGAGAAAGTGCTGATAGCATCAGGTCACCATGAACTTGTCAAGATGATGGATGATGTCAGAAACAAATTAGATGAGGCGAGTTTGGAATTCAGCAGCCAGGTGAACGAGCGCCATGAGAATCACAAGCAACTGCGGGAAGATCTGCAGACTGTCATGGAGCAGGTGGCTCTCCTCTGGCAGAGGATTGATCACAGCACGCAGGAGATCCTTGCACGCCATGAGTCGGCAAGAGCGCAGTACAACTCGGCACTCTACAAGCTGTCACACATCAACGCCACAGTCAACTTCCTCCTGGATCTGCTGGACAAGACCAGACAGGAATTTGATGAGCGCCTGGGCTGGCTCAACAACCTGACGCCAGATACTGGCAACCAGCTGGATCACCTTTACAGCTGTGTACTTCACTTTCTGTACCTGATTGTGGAAATGATTACTGCAGCATTTATCAGAGCTCCGACCACCACACGTATTTTTCTCCTCCTTTTTGTGCCTCTGAACCTTGCTGTTGCATACACTCATGGGGACCTCTTGTTGTGCCGCCGCAGGTTTCGTGTCCACTTGGCAGGCCACCGTCTCCTTTTGGGTAATCGGCATCAATTCATCTTCAGGTTCACTGACCGGTATCACTGCGACGTCGTCTACAGGGACCTCTTCTTGTTGTGCCGTCCTTGCTTCGATGGCTCCCGTTCTTGCTTGGGTAGCTTCTCTTCCTGCGGCAGTCTTTTCTCGCCAGGCGGCCATTTCTTCTCGCCAGGCTTTCGAGGCGGCGTCCATTCTGGCTAGGAGTTCCTTGTGGCTGATCTCCGCCTTTTCTTGACAGGAGTCTAATTTGGCCAGAAAATCTTCTTTGTCTTTCCTCCTACTTTCCTCCATCTCTTCCTTCTCTTTCCTCCTGCTTTCCTCCATCTCTTCCTTCTCTTTCCTCCTCTCTTCCTCCCTATCGGCTTTCACTCTGGCCGCCATTTGCTCCTGGGCGAACAACAGACGTTCCATCATCTTTTCCATATCCATTTGTAGCAGTAAAATACTCGATGCACAATAATTCAAATATTTGTCGAGGCGTGTTCAAGTTCGTAAAACAATTCTGACACCAAATTGTCACGTGTCTTGAGTTCGAATCTCGTTGGTCACGTGTGTAAGTCCAAATCCCACTTCTGACACCAGTTGTCACGTGTTGTGTAGGTCACTCGACAAATAAATTCACGCCGTATTTGATATAGCGAATTTTATTTCACATTCGCTCTTACAATCACACAATTAACAATCTGACAATTACTGCCATCGGCAATATCACGAATACTACACTGCAAATGCCAGAATACAACTGACTGGTTGCTGGCTAACTCGGAACTGACTGTGAATAGCCTTCGCAGCTCCTTATGTAGCCTCGTTCCGGACAGCACAGAACACGGCCACGTAATAGGCACCCTTGTTGCCTGGCGCCGTGTTGCTTGCAACGCTGTCCGGAGTTGTTTACTGCTGCCTAGCAACCGCGGGTTCCCTTGATGACGTCACCGCTGTTGACTCGCGTTGCATACCTACCAGGGTGCTGGGACTCGGCTAACTTCGGCTCCGCTCGGCGGGTCACCGCTGGCGGGGGAGAGGGGAGGGGAGGGAGGATGTTGACCTGCCTATTACCATTGCGCAACACGTCACAATATATAATTAATAATAAGTGTATTCAGGGTTGTGTAAGCCTGTGAATACGCAATAAATCGTTTGAGAATGTTGAAAAAATTAAATATCACCGAAGTAAACAAGCTTCGTTAAGAAGTTAGGAGAAATATCAGCTCTGGAGTTGCTTGTTATCGGTGTTCAATAAGGAAATTGTAGTCACTCAGCTTTGTTTTCGTTACCCTGATATTCGGGATAAACAAACAGTCGACACAACATATCTAGCAAATAATTCGCTCACGCTTTTATCGTGTTAATTGTGCGCTTAATTGAGTTATAATACAATTTCGCTACTTGTTTCGGCTTTTCATGAAGCCACCTTAAGCCAATACATTCTATGAACTTAAGTAATTGAGTTTGTAATTTCTATATAGATCCATTCATTACAATGTTGTCACTTAATATGATCCATTCCTAACGTTTTTATATGCATTCTCACTGTGTTTTGCTGTTTAGGAATGTATTGATTAATTAAAAATATTTTAATATGAACTTTAATATTAATTTCAAAATAAAATAAATAACCAAATTAATGAACATGTCTCTATACATCTGTATGTTATGAATATGAAGATTAAAATTAATAATGTTGCCATTTGTGTCGTATATCATGTTCTATTTCAATTTTGTCTTTTATTCTGAGCGAATAACGTAAATTTCAAGCATTTTAAAACATAGTACTAGTACCCCAGAAAATATTTGGACCCTAAGAAAGATAATTTTTTTTATTTCACAGTGCGGTCAGTATCCTGCTTATATAGCGTCAAATTGTATGATGACTGATGACTGAATTATTAAGATATTATTCCGGCATTTCCATGGAGCGACTGACGAAAACTACGAAAAACTCCGTCGGAATGTCTCGGTCTAGATTCGATCCAATCACCTACCGAACATAATTCTGCACATATTATGTTTTGGACGTTATCCATCATCCTGTCGTTATCCAAAAACGTCCTGTTACTCTAGCTCTATTGATTGGACACAGCTGAATAGGTTTTACCTGAAGATGGAAGCAGAATCGTCTCCGAAACGTGTTTTGAAAAATAAACAGGATTGTGTTCTTAGATAGAAACAAACATAATATTTATACTAATGTAGCATCGTCACAGACTTTTAGATCGTAACAATTGTACAGTGTTACCGAAACGCTATCCTTTTCGGAAGATGGATATTTGTGCAGGTCACTTATGTTGTTAAGATCGTTGAATAAAGGGAATGTGGCTACAGTAGGAGAAACAAGACGTGTACAAGTGAACAGGATTTTGACGGGGAAACTCGTGAGATGATTGTCTACTCGAAAGACGGAGAAGTGCATGGGAGATAAAATGAAGAAGGGCATGAGCTGTAAGGCTGAGAACGGCAACACTTGCTTAGAATCTTGTCAGTGGCGGCTGTGCTACGTGTTCGCCATGTTGAACTTTAAAGAGCTATCCTAACGCTGATTTAGTTGAAACCGTTTCAATTAACAGATCAAAAATTGGCTTAATTTAACACCGTAGGATGCAACACTCGTCAATCTGGCGCCAGGCCTGATCTAAAGTCTCAGGAAATGACCTTCGCAAGTATTTGCTTTGGTACCATTCTTCTATAACAGAAGATACATCCAAATCGTCTCGACGCATCTGTATCAGTCAGTACTACACTGTATTAGGTTTTATTGAATCATATTGTATTTTGTACTGGCCACTGCTTCGTGCCACATTCATTCGTATACACTGTTCACAATAGTCGGTTCATTTTGTAAGAATGATGGCATATGACAATTTTAAGAAATTGGGATGCAACAAACAGACGTACATATTGTAGCATGTACAACCGTTGCTATTCAGTAGGCGAATAAACAGCGGTATTATGCAGCCCTTTTCTAGGCAACGGATCGATAAATACGTTTCCACGGCAACAAATACAAAACAATGGAGTTAATGTTAGAAATGGTGTTTTCAAATTGGTCCGTGCATAGTGGTTATGAGGAAGACAGTTAAGGATACCCAGTTAGTTGTCGGGTGAGAGTTGAGTTCTGCACGGGAGGCTGTGAGAGATAGAACCTGAGCGCGTAACGAATCTCTACTGTTAGATGCCGTTACCGGGGAACGGCTTCCGAAGACATAACAAGCTGGAAAAGGCTTAGCGGGTGCTGTGGTGATTTGTGAAGTATGGAGATTAGCGAAAGCGCTGTAATTACTTGTATTTCTGAGTGATCAGTCAGTTCTCCGATCCATATCCCGCCTGTAGTCACACCTGTAGATAGCATGAATGTTTAGATATCTGCTTTCCATGAAGCGGATTCTATATTTATTTCGTTTTTTAAGCATAGACTGACTAATACTCTCTACCCCTCGAACTGCAATAACGTTTCAGTGGAGCCACATGCTGCTCTCGCGCCACATAGTAGGTCACGTGTGATCCATAACCGTTGTTAAATAAAAAAAAAGTAAAATCGAAAATTGCTCAGTCAGTTTCCCACTGCTAGAGGTGTATTTCTGTTTTCCTCTAATTATCTCTTATCGTGTGATTTCTGTTTCCCCTAATAATTATTACGTACCGCATGTCTCGCCTGTATCATTTTTCAATTAATTTCTCTAACTGTATCGCATGAACATTACTCGTTGCGAAATTTCTCTGCGTATTTCACCAACTTCTTTGCCATTTATCTTCTCTTTCTCTTCTCTTCTCTTCTCTTCTCTTCTCTTCTCTTCTCTTCTCTTCTCTTCTCTTCTCTTCTCTTCTCTTCTCTTCTCTTCTCTTCTCTTCTCTTCCCTTCCCTTCCCTTCCCTTCTCTTCTCTTCTCTTCTCTTTTCTCTTCTGTCTTATCTAATCTATCTTATCCTTTCTTTTCTCTCAGGATAATATTTGAAATTTTATGTCTATATTGACAAGTTTGCAAATGAGCACGCTGTGTTTGCATCTATTTTGAAAATACTTTACATTTAATTGACATAAAGTTTGTAAGATTGACGAAGAGAAGTATATTGTTAAAAAAATACATGTTCATTCTGTCTTACAACTTTTACCTGGAAAATTTTTCGCTACCTCTAGATGTGCACATACGTATGTACGTCCATGTAGATCTATGAGTAAAGCATCCGTTATTGTTTCCTCATTTAACAAAAATTGTAATATCAGGAATTTTAAGGAAATTCCCATTTTCGGGTTACATGGAAATCGGTTCAGCCGTTGCCGAGTTGCTTCATTGCTAGACACGGAGAGACGAAGCGATTTTAATGCTTACTCCTCGGGGATGCAATTATCATAAGGAAGGTTGTAATATTAATATAGCTACTCATTTCATGCTCTGGGCACGCGATAGCCTAGTTGGTTGAGGCACTATGCTACAGGCCGGAAGGTCGCGGGGTCTACTTCCGACGAGGTCAATGGATTTTTCAGTTGACCTAATCCTTCAGGCCGCACTTTGGCCTTCTGGTCGACTCAGCCTCTAATAGAAATGATTACCAGGTATCTTCCTGGGGGTAAAGGGCGGCCGGCGCCTAAGGCTGACAACCTCACCGCCATCTGTGAACCGATTGTCTATAAAATCTAGGAGCCTCGACGTCTCACAACCCAATGGGCCTCCACGGCCTGTTCCACGGTTAGCTTTACCTTTTCTTTACCTTGTTTCAAGCTTACGATATTTAATGGCGCTATTTAAACTTTATGTTTTACAATTAGTAGAGTGGGATGAAAAGATAATAGTGAGTTTGAGCGAGGAAGGGATATTGAAGGAGAGGCCGTGGCCTTCCTGTAAGTACTATCAAGATGCTGAAAATAGCAGGTAAAGCAACAAGCCTTCGTTTAAGTAGTCAGTAACGGGGAGAGCTACCGACGTACGTTTGGACTTAAGTATTGTTTCATTGAAGGCGTTTGAAATGGAAAGGTATGCGGAAGATACGGAAGTGAGCTACTAGTGTTTACAATGGAGCGGAAGCCGAGTACGAGGAAGAACCATGAACACTGATTTGGGGCCGTAATAGGCCCTAGGCCTTGTACAAATCTGCATCTTTACGATGTTGGCAGGTCTCCCATTTAGTCTAATTATTTAAAGTTGGAATCAGAACGGGCTCTGGCAAACGCGTGGCCTTCTGCTTGTCTCTTCTGATTATTTCAGGTTCTCCAAACAACGATTTGCTGAAATTGCAGTAAGAAATGAGCAGTTTATCGTCTTCCGGCGTAGTCGTGATACCTAGTACGGATTTTGAGCTCTTTTGAGCTGAAATGCTCTTCTATTATCAAAATGGAATTATATCTCGACAGTGTTAAATGATTGTCTTATATACTTCATCTCACGAATACCAATACATACTCGTACGAACAAAATCGGTGTATTTCGACGAAAGCAATCTTCAGATGGTCTTGATTTCGAAAGAACTACATGAAGCGAAATTCGTATTGAGAAGCTGATAGTCTTTCAACTGTTAACGAAATTTCCCACCTGTTCAGAGAACCTTCAATTAGAAGCAAACTTATATGCGTTCTTGTAGTCAATAAACTTAAACCTTGATTCTAGATAATTCTCACGAGTTTATGCACATTTATTGATGTTTCCTTTCCAGCAGACAGTTCTGCTCTTGTTTTATATATATATATATCTTGAATACATTGCGCATAATTCCTTGGAACTTGAAAACTTCCGCATGTTTCATACATTTGTACTATGCATTTTGTAACTTCGTGATGAGTGCAGTTATGACGGAAAGAGCATAGCAATGTCGAAGTTAATTGAAGTTTCCGTATTGGTGAATAGAATTCTGGGGTCTGTAGCTCACATGGAAGAAGGGTTAAATGCATGCAAATTTTAGTTTTAACTGCTGAAGAAGACATGGGAGACTTAGGCATATGTCGGTGGACAGTATTAGGATGGATCTCAAAGAAATAGAATCAGGGCACGGTTTGGAATCCTGTGGCTCGGGGTAGGGATTAGGAACGGGCTCTTGTTAACATGGTAATGAACTTTCGGGTTCCATAAAAGGAGGAAGATTTCTTGGTTTTCTGAGCACCTAGTAGCTTGTGAAGGAAAATTTCTCTCCATGGAATTTGAATAATATTCTGCTTATCCATCTGATTGACATCGTTACAATGAACCCAGTCTTAGTTAAATCAGCTTAAATGCTAATTTTACCGTCTTGTAAACGTGATTGTGTCAAAGTGGACGCACCATCTAAGGAATGGAATATCTTTACCCGCTCGAACGCTAGGGTCTTGGGTTCGAGTCCCACTCAAGGCATAGATGTCTCTCTGCGTTTATTCTGTGTTTATGTTATGTGTGTAGGTAGCAGACTTGCGTCTTACTGATCCCCCGTTCAAGGAATTCTACCGACTGTCTAAGATTAAGAAACTGAAGTGGACGAAGCGCTTCACGGGTGCCCTATGCCCCAAGTGAGAGCAACAGGAATATACAGACGTGACTGTGGAGTGATAATTATGTGTCTGTACTGCAAGAATATAATCAGCTTTCCCGCAATTTTAATAAGAAAAATATCTCTCCATGTTGAGAGTAACTTCCTTGTCTTAAAGCTGAGAAAATTGGTATGCTGATAGACAAGGAAGCGAGCGAACCAGTCATCCGAGAAAATGTTAACTTATAATTTAATAATCCCAAAGGGCGATGAGGCCAGTGAACTCTGCGGGCTCTTTCTGTACAACCACGAACTTTAAATCGCTCGAGTTTTGTGCCAACGATGCTCATTATTCTTATACTCGAACTTTATTGGAAACCACAGAAACCGATACAACAAGCATGTGTTAAGTTGTCGTTATTTGAAATTAATGAGATTTGAACAGGAGGACACCACATTGAATAATGTAAAGTTACTACAAAAAATAGAAGACCAAGGCGTAGGTGGGTGAGCAATATTTGAATGGATCTTACAGAGATAGGATGGGATTGTATGGATTGGATAGATCTGGCTCAGGATAGGGACCAGTGGAGGGCTCTTGTGAACACGGTGATGAACCTTCGGGTTCCATTAAATGCTGGGAAATTCTTGAGTAGCTGCAGAATTGGGGGCTCCTCCAGAAGGGCTCAGCTCCATGAGTAAGTAAGTAAGTACTACAAAAAATAGACACATTCAGATTTTTATAGAAGCCAAACCATCATTGATATAGCCAAAATAGTTATATGTTTTTTAAGTATATGTCTGTATGACTAAGTTACAAATGTTCTATGTATGAGCCTTTTGTCGTACGACAGATATCAGTACGATAAGCCAGTTCCTTCCAAACACACCGCTCAACAGACCAGCACATGTCACTGACACGTTGCCCACCAGTATGTCCGGATGTAGCGCCTTCTGATTCTCTCTTGTGGGAATATATTAAAGATACATTTTGTTCTTCCACTTCCTGTAAGTGTAAACGATATAAAGCAGCGCATCGCAACAGCTGTAGCGAGTGCTGACTAGGACATGCTCCAGTGGGTTTGGATTGTCGTATTGATATCTGTCATGTGACAAAAGGCTCATTTATAGAACACCTGTAACATAGTCATACAAACTTAAACACGTATACTAAAGAAGTATGAAAGTATTTGGCTATATCAGTAATCCTTTTGTTCCTCTAAAACTTCGAAAGTGTCTATTTATTTTATAATAACCTGTATACTAATTTGTTCATTGCGTCACATGTAATACTTTCACTATTAAAGTCAGTTAGAAAACAGAAAGAAATTATAGTTCTTAGTCTTCTTGAACATTAGAGACTTGCATAGAGGAACAGATGACTTTAAGAGGGGTTACCAGCCTAGCAGTAACTTAGTGAAGGATGAGAATGGTGATCTGCTTGCAGATTCCCACATTTTGAATAGGTGGAGGAACTACTACTCTCAGTTATTGAACGTACATAGGGTCAGTGCTGTTAGGTAGACAGAAACCCATACAGCTGAGTCGTTAATACCTGATCCTAGCCCTGTTGAGGTTGAAAGTGCTATTGCAAAATTGAAAAGGTATAAATCGCCAGGTAGTGATCAAATTCCGGCAGAACTTATTCAAGCAGGAGGCGAAATATTACGTTCTGAGATCCACAATCTAATTACTTCCATTTGGCATAAGAAAAAATTGCCTGATCAGTGGAAGGAGTCTATTGTTGTACCAGTTCACAAGAAGTGTGATAAAACTGAATGTAGTAATTATCGGGGGATATCACTGCTATCAACTTCATATAAAATTTTGTCCAATATTCTTCTTTCAAGGTTAAGTCCATATATAGATGAAATTATTGGGGATCATCAGTGTGGGTTTCGACGTAACAGATCAACTACAGATCAGATCTTTTGCATTCGTCAGATATTGGAGAAAAAATGGGAGTACGATGAGACAGTACATCAGCTATTCATAGACTTCAAGAAAGCCTATGATTCAGTTAGGAGGGAAGTATTGTACAATATTCTAATAGAGTTTGGGATACCCATGAAACTAGTGAGGTTGATTAGAATGTGTTTAAATGAAGCGTATAGTAAAGTCCGTGCAGGTAAACATTTGTCTGATAAATTTCCTATCCAGAATGGTCTAAAACAAGGAGATGCTTTATCGCAACTCCTTTTCAACTTTGCTTTAGAATATGCCATAAGGAAGGTCCAGGGAAACCAGGTGGGACTGAAATTAAATGGGACACATCAGCTGTTGGCCTATGCCGATGATGTGAATTTACTGGGTGACAATGTAGATACCATAAATAAAAACAAACACACTTTAATTGACGCAAGTAAAGAGGTTGGTCTAGAAGTAAACACAGAGAAAACTAAGTATATGTTACTGTCTCGTCACCAAAATGCAGTGTAAAATCATTATGTAAAGATAGGAAACAGATTTTTTGAAAATATGGCACAATTCAGATATTTGGGAACAACGATAACAGATCGAAACCAGATTCAGGAGGTAATTAAGAGGCGATTGAACTCTTGTAATGCTTGCTACCATTCAGTCCAGAACCTTTTGTCTTCTCGTCTGCTGTCCAAAAATATAAAAAATAGAATATACAAAACTACAATTTTGCCTGTGGTTCTCTATGGGTGTGAAACTTGGTCTCTGACATTAAGGGAGGGACATAGACAGAGTGTTTTTGAGAACAGAGTGTTGAGGAGAATATTTGGACCGAAGAGAGATGAAGTGACAGGAGGTTGGAGAAAACTGCATAATGAGGAGCTTCATAACTTGTACTCTTCTCCAAGTATAATTAGAATGATCAAGTGAAGGAGGATGAGGTCGGTAGGGCATATAGCACGAATGGGGAAGACGATGAATGCATATAGGATATTGGTGGGGGCCAGAATGAAGGAGACCACTGGGAAGACCAAGGCGTAAGGGGGTGAAGAATATAAAAATGAAACTTAGAGAGATAGGATGGGATAGTATTGATTGGGTTGATCTGTCTCAGGATAGGGATCTTAAACAAAGAAGCCGGGCCGCCGCGGTGGGAAGCCGGCGACTAATCGCCTGATGTATGACACAGCCTTATTCAGTAATTATTGTCAGCGTCGTTAAACAAGAATATGTAAATATCCTCTGCTCTCTGCATAAGCGGCATGACTTCGAAACGCTAATGCTAAAGTAACCTTCACTCTTTTAAGATACTCGTGTACGCTAATACAGTTGTTTTCGTAAAATGTGGAGCTTATTGCCAGAGATTTACTCTGGATTGGAACGCGGATCGTTTGAATATGATGTCCGTTACAGTCCTGGACACGCAGAAGCTGGTCTTCCTGTTTCATTGAGGACGGTGACCGCTCGCGGGGAACAGTTAGGTACACAAAACATTCATTTGTTTATCGGAGTTCATTGTTAAAAGTGCTTGAAGACTGTGGAACAGAATGAATAACAAAAAAAATTCAATATTGTCTAAACAATTTGAAGCGCCCAGCTATTGTTTGAAATATGTGTGATGATTTGTGGAGATTTCTTCCCCTGAAAATTTAAAAAGTTGTGGTCATAATGTTATGAATTCGGAAACGAGCAGACTAAAAAATATACCAAGGTTCAACTGACTTCAGGCTATTACATGATTTCGTCTTACATCGGTTTCCGAATTCAGCGGTTGAACTTCTCCGAGCGTTGCGCCATAACCTCCGCTGGCCAAATCTCTGTCACAATAAATACGTCATAAACGAACGATATGCTCCAGAGAAGTTATTTTGTAAACTCTCCTCTATTTCACTGCTTGACCCTGTTTACATTTAAATATGTGGCATTAGGCCGATAAGAAAGGGCAGTTTAATGAAATATGCAATATATGAATTTATTTCGTATTTATGACTTTACCTTGGAGAAAGACCATATGTTTTGATTAATAACAGTCAGTATATCAAAATGAATATCATCGTTTCCGGCATCCTATATCTATTTTCAGATATCATTCCCGCGAAAGGAGACATCCTCACAAATAAGGGAGCTTGCCCACCATTTAATTTCTTTTTCACTGGCTCTACATCCCCCTTGGTCCCTCGCCTCTGATTTTTTCAGTTTCATAATAAATTTACAGATGGTAGAACTCCCTGGACGATTGATCAGCACGTGGTAAGGCCTCCACCTAAACACAGGACAACACAAATATAGAATAAACACAAACACATACCAAACATCCATGACTTATGTGGGATTCGAACCCACGGGACCCGGCTTCAGATTGGCCGAAGACAGCTCGTGCATTAGATCGCTCTTCTACCGTGACCGGCCGCCATTTAATTAGTAAAGTAATAGCCATAAGATGTTCTGGAATAGCGAGGGTGTTTACCCTAAACATGCATGAGTTAAACAGCCGTTTAATGTATCAAATCTCTACGACTTACCGTCTTCCGTCTAGCTAATGCTATTCTTTTTGTAATTATTAATAAATAATGGATTATTCAGGTATCTTAAACAAATAGTATCCTTGCAATAATTACTCTTTAAATTTCACTTTGATTTCTCACAGACATTTTCTCTAGGAAAAGACTCTCCAAACTTTCAAGTTTCATATATTTTTGCGTGGGATTGTGAAGAGTTTTAGGTCTACAGATGTTGTCGTTTTTAACATGCCTGCATCGACAGACATCTGCATATTCGTTTAATATATTCGTAATATTATGATACACATTGTAGTGCGCTTTCGTTTTATGTTAGAGCTGCTACTGTTGTTCTTTTAACAGGCCGTGAATGCCCATAGCTATGTGAGACGTCGAGGCTCCCACTTCTTCTAGACAATCGGCTCACAGATGACGGTAAAGTTGTCAGTCTTACGCGCCGACATTCGTTTTATGTTAGAGAGTCATTATCACTTATATTCACATTGTAATCGCCTTCAGCCTTCACTTCGGAATTCCATTTCATCTTCTACCTGAGTGGCTATCATTAGCTCCTGAAGAAGGCTTCTGATTGACAAAACGTAGATATTCAGATCTCACAAGTGTAGAATGAATAATACTTCTCTTTTGATCCAGAAGATGGGCGCATTAATCCAGAGGGAATCTCCCGAAATAATCTTATCATTTTACGGAAATAATTGTATTAGTACACACATGAGTATGCTCAAACTGCAGTATTTCGACAGTAAAACTACGAAGTGAAGCGCAGGAACAGTTACACTCGATATCTCTCTATGCCTCTTATGCAAAAGCAGAAGGTATTCGAACATCCATATTTATGTATATTATTTTTATATGGCTTGTTTAATGACGCTGTCGCCAGTGAATAATGAAACGGAGATACGTTGGTTGAAGCCATCGCACGCCAATTTTGGTAATCATCCCGACCTTTTCCTGGAGGAATTAAGAGAAATACGAAATACCTAAGTTAGCATAACCTTTCTCCTTGTTGAGATTTGAAAACAGGACCTTCGAATATGAAGGAGGAATGATACCCACTGTACTTCAACCTTAGATGAAACTGCGTATGCTTGGAGATAGAATGATTAATGAAGTAATCATCTTAAAATACCCTCTCTGAACAAGGAGATAAGTAACTTAAAATATAGTTGTATATTTTGTCCCATGCCTTGAGTGGGATTCCAACCAAGGATCCCAGTGTTGGAGCGAGCGAAGACAGTTCATGCCTTAAGCCCTGCAATCCGATTTTGGATGGGACCAGTGCGTCACATGACGTTTAACAAGAGAGAGAGAAACCAGTGACCGTTGTGTGGGATGCATTTCGTTGTATTTACTGTGAATTATAATTTCTGTTATGGATGAGGTAAAGGAACCATTGTTACGTAGATATGTATGTGAATGTTGAATGTGAACAATGAAAAGGCTGTCTTAAGTCAAAAGCAATTAAGTGAGAACTTACATTCCCAAGTGAAATGCTTATCAAACACAGGTGCTGAGCAGTGTTACGCATTTGACAGATGTCAGCTGAAGTGTATGTTGAAGACATCCCATAATTGTATAAAGAAAACTGTTATGTGAAAGGTAGATAGTTTTGTGTGAGTTAGCATTTCTAGGGCCGCGCCATAGCTCAAGCGGTTAGTCGCTAGCTTCCCAACGCTGCCACCCGGGTTCGATCCCGGGTCTGGTCAAGTGGGATTTGTGGTGGATAAAGTGGCGCTGGGGCAGGTTTTCTCCGAGTACTTCGGTTTCCCCTGCCAATCTTCATTCCACCAATTGCTCCATAATCGCCCTCGCCTATCATCTGGGGCTGGTACAATAGGCCAGTAGTGGCCGCAGTACAAGGGGCTTAATCCCATCCCACTAGCAAAAAAGAAAAATGACATTTATAGTGCTTATTATCTCTTTCAATTTACGAAATATCTTATCAATATTAATACATAATATTTTAATTTAAAGGTAACCAAATACTATAATATATAAGTGATGTTTTCAATATTACCTTCTAAAATAAACAATTCAGAGTGACTTCTGGAACATGTTCTTAGTGAAAAGTCCAATCGTATCTTTTTAGGGCCACCAGCGAGCCTTAAACGAATTAGTATGTATCCTATCTTAAATGTAAGGCCACGCGGTAGCGTAGTTGGTTGAGACACTGGGTTGCAAGCTGAAAGGTCGCGGGTTCGATTCCCGATGAGGTCATTGAATTTTTCACTTGACCTAATTCTTTCCAGCCGCACTATGGCCCTGGGGTCGACTCAGCCTGTAACAGAAATGAGTGCCAGGAATCTTCTTGGGGATAAATGGCGGCCGACGCGTAAGGCTCATAAACTCATCTTCATCTGTGAGCCGATTGTCTAGAAAATGTGGAAGTCTCTACGTCTCACAACCGTATGGGTTTCCACGGCCTATTACAGGGATAGTTTTACCGTTACTGTCTTAAATTTTTTAATAAGAAATGCTGTACAGATCCGATTGAATACATTGTTACATACATGGTAACGTTGTTTTATGGAATTGGCAAGAGATTGCAAAGAAAAGTTACGTGTGTATAATTGTGCTAGTTTTACGGAATGTGGATTTGATATTGTGGCGTATTTGCTCAAAACAAGAACTTTGGAAGCAGAGAAACAGCCGTTGCTAGGTAATGACTCGCACACACGCAGCACTGGAACGCGTCACGTACGTTGTGATGTCACACAACAATAGAAGAGATGTTGCAAGCGGCGTTCTCTTTGGATCCGCTCCGCGTTCGTTGCTACGCAGCTGTGTGATAAACATCTCTCCAGCAGCGAATCAATACGCAATAGTAGAGGAAGTGATGTTTTTTGTGGGTCCGCCCCGAGGCTAGAATTGAATCGAGTTTCGGAGTTGGGAGTTGCAGTAGAGAACTGAGAGAGTCGGCAGTCGAAGGTGATTGAGAAGAAACGGCAAGAAATGGATTAGGCGGTGCAAAGAAGACTTCATGTGTGATTTGAAGTGATAGTGAGACTGTTATGAATCCGTTACCAGGATACGACTCGTGATGATCGAGGATACTAGTTGGTGTAAGAATGACCTGTAAAGTATGGAAATAGCGATAGCTCTGTAATTGCCTGTAGTTCCGAGTGGAGTGTATAAGGTGTAAATAAAGGCATATACCAATCCATACCCCGTCTAATAGTCATTCCTACATGTGACAATCTCTTTTATATGTTTTGTTTACGTGGATTACTTATCGATTTACCGAGCAAGTTGGGTCAGCTGATAACGCATCTGACTTGTATTCAGAAGGTATCCAGTTTGATTTCCGGACAGCACACTGATTATCCTGAGATTTTTCTTTGTTTTCCTCAGTTCCCCGGACAAACAGCTGGCTCGAAAAGACAGGCACTACACACGGACGCTTTTGGGGCACATTTCCAGTTAAAACTCTACATTAGCATCGGCTCTCAGTTTTGGAGTTCAAAGACCGCAAAAATATTATTCTCTTGGCCTTGCGGGTAGATACTGAGGTAATACTCTACAGTATGCCATGACCGCTTCCTTCTACATCCTTGTCAACTTATTATTCACTGTCATCCAATTGTTCGAAACTACATAAACTGGGTTTGTTGGCAGTATTGTTAAACAAACTACACAAATAAATATTGGGCGTCATGATACTTGTATGACGTCATTTTGTTGCAAATTTTTACTATGTTGGACTATGTTATATCTTTTTATTAGCGAGTTATTAATGTAAGGTTCTTTAACAGGAATCTTGTATAAAAGTAAGGGGATAGTGGGAGCTTTCCAGCTTTTCCTTCGAGACTGAATATGATCGAGGTCCCTGCCCTTCCTTTCAGCCTTGATGTTATGCAATTTATCAGAGAAAATAACTTTCAGCAGCAGGCCCTATATTGAACAGCTTTCAAAGGAGGAGGCTAATATACTTGGAAGTCTTGAAGAAAGAAGATTTATGTTACGATATCAAAACTAATTAAAGCTACAAGATTACTGTAAATCGCATTGAATAAACATTCACTGACAGCTGACAAGATTAGGGGTTCAGCGAGTGCTGGCATGTTATCTCCATAACAAACTGTCATGATAATATATGCCATTCAGGTCTTGGAACGGATTGTTTTGAGGGACCTAGGCCTCGGAAGAGAGATAATTTTAGATAAAAATTCTGAAGGTAGCGGACGCTTGGAAGATCGAAGGGCAGATGTAGGATAATATTAAAATGGATTTTGAAAGCTCTTTTCGAAGTGATGCTACAGTAATGGTAAGTTGTAAGTTGTCCTTGTTCTTAACTAATTAAGCATTACGATATGAAGGCGTATGAGGGAATGGATGTATAGATCCACATTTTGTTAACCTCGGCGCTAGCTAGAGGTGAGTGGTTAGCTTCATGCCCCGGCCGCTTTACCACCGTGGAAAGAGACCCTGGTGCCCATTGGATAGGAGGTTTGGTTACCCCAGAGCTGATCTGGACGACGTGGAGAAGAGAAAATTCTTGACCTTACCGGGACTTGATCTCCGAACCCTCGGTCGTCCAGCCGATAGCTAGTCGGTACACCGACTACACTATCCTGGCTCCCTAATGGTATGGAGTACCATTTCCTTTCATTGCCAGAACGAAATCTCCAAAGGTAAGAAATATTCCACCGACCAAGTCATGAAGACACCGTCAAGTATTATCATCATGGTGTAGTGGGCTGTCACAAAAAAAATGATCACACAGACCTGCTGCAAGTCCAGTACGTGAAGAGGGTACGAGCCCGTCTTACCCTACGGTTACTTCTACATAATTACTGATTTAGCCTCAATTTCGTATTGATATGGTAAAACTATATTAGGAACAATTATGTCAATCTTCTTCATCAATGGCACTCAAGTTCCATACGCAATAACTCTAGACGCCAAGTTACGGTGGAAAGGGCATATCAAGAAAAAACGTGATGAGCTCAACAATAAGAAGAAAGCAGTCTTCTGGGATTTGGCACCGTGTATATGTGGTGTTAACCGACGTTTCGGAGGAACGTATCGCCTCCATCTTCAGGGTAGAAGAAAAAATATATAAGAAATCTGCAAGCAAAGACACCGTGAGAACCGGTAAAAGCNTGAGAGAGTCGGCAGTCGAAGGTGATTGAGAAGAAACGGCAAGAAATGGATTAGGCGGTGCAAAGAAGACTTCATGTGTGATTTGAAGTGATAGTGAGACTGTTATGAATCCGTTACCAGGATACGACTCGTGATGATCGAGGATACTAGTTGGTGTAAGAATGACCTGTAAAGTATGGAAATAGCGATAGCTCTGTAATTGCCTGTAGTTCCGAGTGGAGTGTATAAGGTGTAAATAAAGGCATATACCAATCCATACCCCGTCTAATAGTCATTCCTACATGTGACAATCTCTTTTATATGTTTTGTTTACGTGGATTACTTATCGATTTACCGAGCAAGTTGGGTCAGCTGATAACGCATCTGACTTGTATTCAGAAGGTATCCAGTTTGATTTCCGGACAGCACACTGATTATCCTGAGATTTTTCTTTGTTTTCCTCAGTTCCCCGGACAAACAGCTGGCTCGAAAAGACAGGCACTACACACGGACGCTTTTGGGGCACATTTCCAGTTAAAACTCTACATTAGCATCGGCTCTCAGTTTTGGAGTTCAAAGACCGCAAAAATATTATTCTCTTGGCCTTGCGGGTAGATACTGAGGTAATACTCTACAGTATGCCATGACCGCTTCCTTCTACATCCTTGTCAACTTATTATTCACTGTCATCCAATTGTTCGAAAGTATATAAACTGGGTTGTTGGCAGTATTGTTAAACAAACCACACAAATAAATATTAGGTGTCATGATATGACGTCATTTTATTGCAAATTTTTACTATGTTGGACTATGCTATATCTTTTTATTAGCGAGTTATTAATGTAAGGTTCTTTAACAGGAATCTTGTATAAAAGTAAGGGGATAGTGGGAGCCTTCCAGCTTTTCCTTCGAGACTGAATATGATCGAGGTCCCTGCCCTTCCTTTCAGCCTTGATGTTATGCAATTTATCAGAGAAAATAACTTTCAGCAGCAGGCCCTATATTGAACAGCTTTCAAAGGAGGAGGCTAATATACTTGGAAGTCTTGAAGAAAGAAGATTTATGTTACGATATCAAAACTAATTAAAGCTACAAGATTACTGTAAATCGCATTGAATAAACATTCACTGACAGCTGACAAGATTAGGGGTTCAGCGAGTGCTGGCATGTTATCTCCATAACAAACTGTCATGATAATATATGCCATTCAGGTCTTGGAACGGATTGTTTTGAGGGACCTAGGCCTCGGAAGAGAGATAATTTTAGATAAAAATTCTGAAGGTAGCGGACGCTTGGAAGATCGAAGGGCAGATGTAGGATAATATTAAAATGGATTTTGAAAGCTCTTTTCGAAGTGATGCTACAGTAATGGTAAGTTGTAAGTTGTCCTTGTTCTTAACTAATTAAGCATTACGATATGAAGGCGTATGAGGGAATGGATGTATAGATCCACATTTTGTTAACCTCGGCGCTAGCTAGAGGTGAGTGGTTAGCTTCATGCCCCGGCCGCTTTACCACCGTGGAAAGAGACCCTGGTGCCCATTGGATAGGAGGTTTGGTTACCCCAGAGCTGATCTGGACGACGTGGAGAAGAGAAAATTCTTGACCTTACCGGGACTTGATCTCCGAACCCTCGGTCGTCCAGCCGATAGCTAGTCGGTACACCGACTACACTATCCTGGCTCCCTAATGGTATGGAGTACCATTTCCTTTCATTGCCAGAACGAAATCTCCAAAGGTAAGAAATATTCCACCGACCAAGTCATGAAGACACCGTCAAGTATTATCATCATAGTGTAGTGGGCTGTCACAAAAAAAAATGATCACACAGACCTGCTGCAAGTCCAGTACGTGAAGAGGGTACGAGCCCGTCTTACCCTACGGTTACTTCTACATAATTACTGATTTAGCCTCAATTTCGTATTGATATGGTAAAACTATATTAGGAACAATTATGTCAATCTTCTTCATCAATGGCACTCAAGTTCCATACGCAATAACTCTAGACGCCAAGTTACGGTGGAAAGGGCATATCAAGAAAAAACGTGATGAGCTCAACAATAAGAAGAAAGCAGTCTTCTGGGATTTGGCACCGTGTATATGTGGTGTTAACCGACGTTTCGGAGGAACGTATCGCCTCCATCTTCAGGGTAGAAGAAAAAATATATAAGAAATCTGCAAGCAAANTCAGTCCACAATAAACTTACATTATACAAACAAACAAACAAACTCTACGTCCAGTTTGGAGTTATGGTATCCAGCTCTGGGGCTGCGCCAGTGAATCCAATATTCAAGTGATTCAGCGCTATCAGAACAAAGTGCTAAAGTGTATTGTCAGCGCACCATGGTACGTTCGTAACAGTGACCTCCATCGTGACCTTGGGATCGAGACGGTTACGGATATCATCGCTAAGTCCGCCATATCTCATGAAAAGAGACTCCAAAACCATGTCAGCACTGAAGCGTCCAGATTTCTCAACGTGAACAATATCATTAGACGACTCAAACGGAAGAAACCGTTCGACCTAGTTAAATGTTAAAGTACTAAGTGATTCAATGGAAGTGACTTTGTTTTAATTTACGTAGTATATTAGGTTTAGAAAAAAATTAATCGTTAGTTATCCAACTACTTTTAATTATAATTAAGTTCTGGGTCACCCAGCCTTTAATTTATAAATAAAAAAAAAGAAACAATTATAGGGAAACATTAATGGTGTAAAACTTGATTTTGTGACAGAGAGCTGATTAAAAGCAGTGAGGTTTTCAGGATCATGTTGATACAGATGTTGGTCTTTGACAATGTAACTGGTAAGTCGTTACCAGTGTTTCGGATGAATCTGCTGTCTCCATTTTCAGAGCAAAATTAACTTAAAATTACTTTTATAGAATTAGGGCATGATGGTTTGAATGGATTCATTTGGCTCAGGTTGTGGCTTAGTGACAGATTCTTATGTTAAGACGGGAATCTCTTAACTGGCTGAACTAGTGTCAGTTTCTCGAAATGGACACTGCTTCGTGTAGCAAGATTCATCTTAAGGCTCGTCTTCGTATTGCTTAATTGGTCAACCAGAGTGACAAGTTTACTTTTTCCTCGGGTTATTATTGTTCGGTAAAAGAAATTAAAGCTATCCCTGTAACAGCTGTGAAGGCCCATAGGGTTGTGAGCCGTTGAGGATCCCACATTATCTAGACAATCGGCTCAAAGATGGCGGTAAGGCTGTCAGCCATACGCGCCGGCCGCTCTTTACTGTCCAGGAAAATTATATAATTAATTCCTGGTACTCATTTCTGTCAGAGGCTGAGTCGACCCCAGGGCCATAGTGTGGCTGGAAGGGTTAGGTCAATTGAAAATATCTAATGACCTCATCGGGACTTGAACCCGCGACCTTTCTGCTTGTAGCATAGTGCCTCAAAAGCATCATATGTGTTTAAGAGTTCTACCTTGTGGGATTGTGAGATTACGGTGAACTGCAGCCGACATTTCGGAAGAATGTGTTACCTCAATCTTCAGAGCAGAAGAGTAAACCTAACAGGACTTTACACCACAGTGAGAACCTCAAATCCAACAAAAAACGGTGTTGATAAGTGTGGTCTCCAGTACGAAAATTCATCGAAATCTATTCAGGAATTTTGGAGATGTAACGTGCTGACGAATGAACATTATCTTCCAATATGCATGCGTTATGAACATATTTGCTAAGGAAGACTTCCAGAAGCGAGTATATGACTAATCATATTCATTTTTACAAATATTACCTTTCTGGACGTTATCTGTCGTCCTATTTTTATCGAAACACCGCCATGTTTGTAAATATAAATAAGGCAACTGATAATGTCCAGAAACACAATATCTGTACCAATGCATCATCGTAACAAACTTTTAGATCTTATCATAAAATGATTTGGCAACACCGTTCAGTGTGACGTAGTGTATATAGTTTTTGTTTATATAGTGCCATTACATGTTTCGGTCATTTGTGACCATCTTCAGAAAGCAACAAAAACATGCTAAGGAACTACTATTACTTACTTACTGATGGAGGTGATTCCTTCTTGAGGAACCATCAATTCTGCAGCTACTCAAGAATTCTCAGCAATTCATAGAATCCGAAGGTTCATTACCATGTTCACAAGAGTCTTCCACTGGTCTCTATCCCGAGCCAGATCAATTCAATCCATACCATCTCATCCGATCTCTCTAAAATCCATTTTAATATTGTCCACCCACCTATACCTTGGTCTTCCCGGTGGTGTCTTTCCTTCTGGCTTTCCCACCAATATCCTATATTCATTCCTCTTCTCCCCCATTCATGCTACATGCCCTGCCCACCTCGAACTACTATTACATGGATCGTATTACATTTACTTAAATTTTTGTATAAAACGATTAAAGTTAAAAGGTGTTTGAGTTTATCATTAAAGTTCTTAATATTCAAAATCTTTAACAGCTGAGATTTGTGTCTTCATCCCTCTTCTGTCAAAACTGGAGATTGGGGGTGCTATTAGCCGTCCTCTGAAGTGCGGGCTGCGTTCTTTCCCCCGACTCTGTATGGTTCGTTAAGGATCTGCGTTGTTGTCACGCTGTTTGTCACTTCGTTGTATATTGAGGCGCATATTTATTCATTTCTGGGTTATTTTCGAAGTAGCCTACGTTACCTTGCTTATCTGTCATTTTTTTAATATTGGCGATCGATAAAGTGCGCACATACCTTGCAGACACAGTCATGCCGACAGCGCCTCAAAATCACGTGACTGGCTCATGAGACAAGAGAGAACACTGCGTGACGGGCTTCATACAGTTCCATGACAATATTAGCATGTGCGGAAGAAGTAATTGCCCCAGTGACGTGAGACAAGGGAAATATAAATTAATCTTGACACCTTTTCGGCAGCAATTACATTTACACTCTATCGACTTTAGTAATTTATGTGTAGCTGCTGTAATTGCATATTCGGTATAGCGACTGGCTACCAGCTGGACGACTCAGAGGTCGGAGTTGAGTCTTGGTAAGGTCAAGAATTTTCTCTTCTCCTCGTTGTCCAGACCGGCTCTGGAGCCCACCCAGCCTCCTATCCAATGGGTACCGAGGGCTCTTTCCCCGGAGATATCGTAAAGCGGCCGGGGCATGAAGCTGACCACTAATCTCCAACTAGTGCAGAAGTCAAGAAAATATGTGGATCTATACATCCAGCCCCCCATACGCATTAATGGAATATTGCTTAATTAGTTAAGGATAGGAACAACTTTTTGTTTTTTGGCACTACAGCCCCAGTGGGCCTAGGCCTACCTCCATGAACTTCCCCGTTCAGTTCGGTTTTTCTAAATCTTACACATTCGGCAGGACTCCTTGGGCTGGTGATCAGCTCGTCGCAAGGCCTCTACCTATACACAAACACAGAAAAACGCACACACAGAAACTAAACATCCATGCCCTGAGTTGGATTCGAACCCATGTTGCCGGTTTCCAAGCGAGCGAAGACAGTACATGCCTTAGATCGCTCGGCCACCGTGACCGGCCCTTGTAATAATTAATAGCTTATATATCAGCTCTTAGTGCACGGATGAAGCTTAGTTCTTGAATGCAAAGAAACAGTAAGTCCACTATAAATACTGAAGTCCTTAGTAAGGAAGTTAAGGCTAAATCAGAGAAGAAGAGGAGGAAGAAGTTGAATGAAGGAGTGGTTTAGCCACAAATTCGTTAACTATACCTTCAATCAAAAGACGCAGTGATAAAATGGAAATCCAGCTACTTACAGTTGGTACGCTAAAGCAATCTGACATACTTGAATCTCTTCCATGCCTTCATACCTACTGCTTTAATGTTTTTTTTATATATATTGTAACGTGTATAGCTAGGCAACGGCGCGATAAGCATCTCCTCCTTTAAGCGCACTAAACAATAGGACGAATGTTTCTAGCTCGTTGCTAGGCAACAGTCAGCGCGCCAGTGGACTTGCGAGATAGTTATCATGTGACTGGCTTTCTACGGGGTCCGAGCCGCGACCATTACAATGCAACAGTTCGGTAAACACTTTTCCACAACAGAGGCTGTGTTCATTGTGTGGTCCATGCCGCGGCTATATAACGAGAGTCGAGATATAACCGCTTCAGTGTGAAAGCAGACTGAAACCCGTGTGGAGGCGGGGTCGAATACCTCCACCGTGACCCTGCGAGTCGTAGGAGGCGACAAAAGGGAAGTCTCCAATATGAGACAGTAAAATATGGTCGCAAGTCCCAAGGGACTAGGATCCGAGAAACACTGCGTTGGCAAGGGCCAGCAGCATATACAAATGACAGACCCATCCTCTCGTCAGAGAGGGCGCCCCATAGAAAGAAGACCTAACTGTCGATGAGTAATAAATATCTGGTCATGAGCCCCACGATGGTGGTCGATACCAGGACTTGCGGACTGACTGATCGTTGGTCGCAATCTGACTTTGACTTTGACCTGAACAGTTTTAGTGACAGAAGAGTGAGATTGAGGATTCGTGCATTCGAGCGAGATTCAATAGTGATTAGTAAGTGAACTACACCAGGTCTTGACTGGAATTAGTGAATTGAACGAGACGTGTGTTGGATAAAGTGGTCTATACAGACTTCACGTTACGTAGTGTCCTCACAGCCAACACCCGTTTGGCGAAAGTGCTTTCGGTGAAGTTTGCCGCCCGGCCACGGCTGTGCGCCATGTTCTACGAAGCAACAAAGAAACTGTAAATCTGAGTGGAGACTTCACATAGAAATGATTGAAGCCAAGGCCTTCAGACCATTTATTAGAATCTACTCCCTATTCAAAAGTGAGCGTTTAAACGCAAACATCAAACTAAACCTCCATAAGGCGCTGATCAGATCAGTAATGACTTACACTTGTCGCCTGAGAATTGGCTGCAGACACCTACCTTTGAAAATTGCAGCGCATGCAAAACAAGGTTTTACGCACCATTGGAAATTTTCCAAGGCGCACACAGGTCCGCGACTTGCACATAACTTTCAACTTTCCGTATATATACGATTACATAACAAAATTGTGCAAATGAGAAACAGAAATCATGCAAAATCATGTGAATGAACATGTTCGCGTTATGGGACAAGGTTAAGCCAGACACAGAAAATATAAGAGGCTTAAACTTGGCGGTGGTCAAGTTTACGACCGTTCAAATGACTTAAGTTGTCTTTGTACATATGATAAGATATGTAAGTTAGGCATGATTTGTTCTGTAAAGTCTGTACTGACAGAGGACTTGTGTGTAGTGCAAAAGGAAGAATTTCCGATAACATTTTATATGTGCGAAATATACACTTGACGAAAGGTCAAGTGTATTCATAAGAGACAGACCCGTCTTCTCGTCAGGGAGGATGTTACATAAGGACTGTTATCGCAAGAGTTCAGTGGAAAAATAGAATCTCTGGTCGTGGAACTCAAGGGGCCTGACGCCAAGACGAACTGATTGGCTGGAAACCGTCAGTCGTAAATTAACCCTGACTCTGACTCTATGACAGTTTCAGTTTTTAAGTGGAGTGTCCAGGAGGGTTCAGTAGTTGAGAGCACAAGGACGAGAATTGAGCGCGAAGTGTGTACACGTACATTAGTCGCGTGCAGAATTGGAACTAGGTGTACAGAAGAATACAGGAAGGTTCAGCAGTTGAGAGCACAAGGACGAGACTGGAGCGCGAAGTGTGTACATTAGTCGTGTGCAGAATTGGAACTAGGTGTACAGAAGGATATTGGAGGTCGGCCTGTGAGGATTTGAAGTGTGATTTGAAGATTTTTGTTTATGTGCAATACTTGGAATGTGTAATCCAGTGAGATTGATATGTAGTTTACGTTGAGATCTGTTGCCAGGAGACCGCTAGTGGAAACAGAGAATCCTGATGCGTGTGCTACGGTGAACTAGAAAGTGTGTAAATCAGCAATTGTTTATAGCAAATATGACTAAGAGATATTGTAACCGAAATGCTAATAAATCCAATCATCTAACTAGAACCCGTCATTTTCGTCTCGCGTACCGCCCTACATGTGACAGTATTATTCTTCCATCCAAGCTCAAGTGTACAAAGAGTTCTCTTCCCTTCATGTTTCCACTGAAATATATGCATTTTACATCTGCCTCATGCGTGTTTTATGCGCAGATCGTCCCATCCTCCAGGATTTGATGAATAATAATATTTAGAATATAAACTTTTGTTTTTATATATCTAATCATATCTAAGCTGTGGAGTCAGTAGTACTTGAAGGTACTCTATGTTATTGGTCATATTCATTTTCACGTTTTATGTAATACTTTAAATTGAAGAACATATGTGTCATATTCTTCTCAGACAGACTTGACCCGTTTTCAATGACTACACTATGAATGCTCTTAGTGTATTAATTGGCAATGTTGGTGACCGTGTAAAGTCTCATACCCGTGATGCGTCAATGAAAAGTCACGTACATGAATAAAAAATGCGGCATCAGTAATAACACCGAAATATATTGTATGCAAGAAAAGTAAAGGTATCCCTGTAACAGGCCGTGGAGGCCCATTGGGTTGTGAGATGTTGAGGTTCCCACATTTTCTCTAGACAATCGGCTCACAGATGGTGGTAAGGTTGTCAGCCTTACGCGCCGGCCGCCTTTTACCCCCAAGAACATTCCAAGAATATTCCTGGTACTCATTTATGTTAAAGGATGAGTCGACCCCAGGGACATAGTGCGGCTGGAAGGATTGGGTAAATTGAAAAAAATCCAGTAACCTCACAGAGATTCGATCCCGCGACCTTCCGGCCTGTAGCATAGTGCCTCAACCTACTACGCTACAGCGTGGAAAAAAGTTCTGAATTCTCACATTTGAAATTAATATTTATAGATGCTTCCGTATTTTTATATACCAAATTCCGAAACGTCGTATTATCTTATTCGGTGGATATTCTGTCGATATACTAGGCTATTGCCTTGTTACTGGCTGCGTATATAGCTTGGTTTAAGCGCCGGTGAGTGAAGCCAGGTAGAGTACGTTAAAATCCACATGCATCGTATAAACATGCTATATTGATGTATGGTGCTAGTTCGTTGCCGTTTTTGGCCACTGAGGAGCTAAGATTATTTTCCGCCCGTTACAATATGTGTTAATGGGGAACTGGGTTCTTGGCAGCTTCTGTGTTTTCATACCATGAACACCAACTGGTGTGGGTTCAGAAGAGCGTAGGGAGAAACAACTTTCCTGAGATCATTGGACCGATTAATTTATTCTTCGTTGTGGCCAGTTGAAGCAGAAATAGGAAAACCAGGAAGATTTGTTTTCATAATAAAGAAACATCAACACTGTAATAATTTACGAGCCTTGTATGAAGCTTTGAAATACATTCCGATGTTACAGAATGTTTACTGAACTTGGAATAAGGAAATTCATGAAGATTCACCAGACACAGTTCGACAGGCTGTTCCATGCCTCTTACCCAACGGTCTGTACAAGTTTTTATTTGGAATTACTAGTTGCAGTGACATGAAGTTACCTTTTCTCTTAAAATGACTCTTTCAATGTATGGTTCTACTGCCATTTGTTGTACCTTGGCTGCTTTTTCAGTTTCTTAATCCTGTATACAGTCAGTAGGACTCCTTGGACGGGGGATCAGCGAGTCTCAAGGCTGATACCTACACACAGAACAACTTACTTACTCATGGAGCTGAGCCCTTCTGGAGGAACCGCCAATTCTGCAGCTACCCAACAATTTCCCAGCATTTTATGGAACCCGAGGGTTCATTACCGTGTTCACAAGAGCTCTCCACTGGTCCCTATCCTTAGCCAGATCAATCCAATCAATACCATCCCAGCCTATCTCTCTCAGATCCATTTTAATATTGTCCACCCACCTACGCCTTGGTCTTCCCAGTGATCTCTTTCCTTCTGGCTTTCCCACCAATATCCTATACGCATTCCTCGTCTCTCCCATTCGTGCTACATGCCCTGTCCACCTCATCCTCGTTGACTGCAGAACAACACAAACACAAAAATAAACACACAGACATCCATGATTTGAGTGGATTCGAACCCAGGATCCCAGCATTCGAACGAGCGAAGTCATTCGTGCTTTAGACCGCGCGGCCACTGTGATCGGCTTTAAAAAATGTCCCTAGGAAATTATATTGAATGGTATTAGTTCCAGAACATTCATAATGGGTCTGTGGCTTTCATGACTACGTCAGCTTTCAGTTACTTATCCTGAAAGGGAGAAATAAGTTCTTAGAATCGAACAAGTTAGCACACATAGAAAACCTGTCGTTAGCGATCTTATTTACGTAACGAGATGGAACATTGTAACTCCTTACTGTGATTGACCTTACGCTTTCCGTACTCCTTAACCCCTCGCCAGTACAGGTGACTAACCTCTACATTGTGAAGTTGAGACATAACCTCGGGTTATGCGTTCAACGTCTTTACATCCGTTGGTGTAGATGTCTCAGTGTACTTCTGCAAATGATATAAATAGTCTTGAATTACATATTATGCGGTCTCTTGAATTTCGTAATCATTATTGTTATCATATTCAGTTCGAACCAAAATAAGATCTGAAGTTAATTCATAATTTCTGTCAAACATAAGACTTAGTCAGAAGTCAATGAATAATGTGCCCTCGGTCTGTAGTCCAATTGTAGGGTCAAGTACTCTTGATTGCGGCTGTAATTTTATAGAGGATTCCCATCTTATTGTTCCAGATTCACCATTCATGGCCCTCCATAACCATCTTCACAAGATTCGCAGCGAAATGAGGGGACATAAAATCATACAGAGAAGCGAAGCAACCATCACGCATGTCTGGTCGCTTCACTTTCTTGTTTTTATATACCAAAGGAGGTTTCAATGAGTGAAAAAGGATTAATATTGCTAGCAAGGACGCCAGCGACAGTTCTGACGTTTCGGGCCTTGCTTAATAGTGTCGAACTCTCGACACGGTTACACACAACCTCATCACACCAAACGCCAACCCTGAATACGCTAGAATCGCTAGCACATCCCTTATCAATTATTTGTATTCGATGAGTCTTATATACAGTAGAAGGCTGATGATCCGCATCCCGATTATTCGAGTTTCCAGTTAACCGAATCACCGCACCCGAGAAGGCGTCAGATAAACAAACGTCATTGTAGGAATTTTTCAAATAAAGCGTTTGAAAATGTTAATGTATACTTATACTTATAAATCTTTCGTATGTTGCCGCTCACGGTAGCCGCGCGGTCTCAGGCATGAACTGTCTTCGCTCGCTCGGAAGCTGGGATCGTGGGTTCGAATCCCACTTAGGGCTTGGATATTTGGTGTATTTGTGTTTAGGTAGAGGGCTTGCGACAAGCTGATCGCCCGTCTGTGAAATATGATTACGGAACTGAATAAGAGGCCAGGGCGCTGAATGGGCTGGAAGAGCCACTTATTCGAATTTTGGATTATCTGAACCACCTTCGTCACTAATTAATTCGGATAATGGGCATTCTGCTGCATTTCCTTATCTTAGACCCTCAGTAAGGCTTATCAGTGCAAAGATGTTTAGATGGTCTTGGTTATGTCAGCATGTAGTCTTCTAGGAGGATACCGGAATTTCGGAGGAACATGCTGCCTCCGTCTTCAAGGTTGAGTTGTCAATTGAAAAGGAACGTTGAAACGAAGTCCTAAGAAATGGGGTAAAGTAAGAAGGTCGATTGGGGCCAGTAAGAAGTATGGACAGGAAAACAGTTGCCTTTCCAGGGACTCCATATTTCTTTTTCAGGAAGAAGAGCGGAATTATAAGAAGAAAATAAAATTCGGCCCTGTGTCAGAGGTCTTGATTTAATATTAAACTTCATGAGGCAACAAAGATATGTGGTCATCCATGTTATAAACCGACAGATATGAAACAGAAATGAAGAACAAGCCATAAAATCAATAACATTCGCAGTTAAATCTGTACAGAAAACAGTAGGGAGTCCCGTGATTGTGGCAGCCCTGTCGCAGCTGCGTCCCGATGCCCTAGGGTTCTACGCCCCTGCCTTACTCGATTTCTGGTGCTGCTAAAACCGAGATGAAACCCAGATTCAAAACAAATATAGGTTGGGTTTTTACGCTCGGAAAAATGGCGCCCCACATTAAAAGTGTTGAGAAGGACATTCACACATTTCGAATGTGAGGGATCAGAAATACCCAAAGGATATCCGCGAATGTATTTTGAGAGCATTAACATCAAAGTAAACCATATGATTCGATGACTGTTGATAGATATATGCGTCCGAATGGTAACATGTGATCACACAAAATATATCACAGATACTCAATAAATTTGTGAGTTTCGATTTGTCAGTTCAGTTTGTTTATGAGTAACCGCGGTATGAGCCTTTGGTATAAAATTCACACAAATATGGTTAGCAGTTTCACAAATAGGTTTTCTGCCAACTGTTTGAAATCTTTCCTTTCCTCTGTGTAACGTCATCAATATGCAGTGTCAGGGCTGTATTCCTGATATATATCATGATATGAAAACTTCACTTATTGACTGATTTCTTTGAGATGTCTTTGATGTTTATATTTTAAATGTGTTTGCTTTTCTTTTTTTTTCTTAGAAATAGGACATTATTTTTACGTTGCGGAACGTGACCAGGGCAATGTATTCCTCGGTGACAGGCAATCCATACCAAATGATGCTTAGCTAAATATATACAAATCATATAAAATCGTATCTAGATACATTTCGCTATGAAATATGTAATTGTAAGATTTGAGGCTTTCACGGCGGTGACTATGAAGAAAGCAGTCTTCTGGGATTTGGCACCATGTATATGTGGTGTTAACCGACGTTTCGGAGGAACGTATCGCCTCCATCTTCAGGGTAGAAGAAAAAATATAAGNATTATTTGTGCATTTAATATAAAATGTAGCATACTGGTTGTTACTTGGTCCAATATTTTGAAAGTGTGAGAGGAAGAGGGCAGTTAATTCTTGAAAGCAACAAAACCATTGTAGGCTAACAGACACTGAGCATTAGTTAAATATATCTGTACAACTTATTTATTGGGCCGTCACAACACAACAATCAAAGAACTTCAGGGACAACGCTCAGATACAGAATACAGTACGATAGACAATACTTTATAAATTTTATATAACGGCAAGAAAGGCCGTACTTTAGATACATATGAAAGATTTTACATTTATGAAATTAGCAAGCAATGTTTACAACTTAATGATAATTTTACAGAAATATTTAATCCTATTTACGATTTAGTAATTGATACTATCAAAACATAATATACAGCTAAAACCTCTTCCCAACCCCACCCCTCAACATTTTTCCGCATTTCTTCTTTCCCCTCCCTCCCTTACCTTGACTATCTGCTACACCACTAAATCAGTCCCTGTTTACTTCCCGTACATTACATGCAATTCTCTGCACGATGAGTAATTTACGTACTTAATACTTCAATTTCAATATTAAGACCAATAGTATTACCTTAACAAACCAATACTATTTTTATTATATATTTTTTCAGATTAATTGTTGAGCCTCCCTTACAATTTTATAATGAAACATCGTAATTTGCTATTTTTCGACGGATGCATATGTGAGATGGAACCAACGACTGATTTGATGTTATAAAACATCAGTCGGTTTTAATTTTGTTTTTTATATAAGACTTTTATTGGTTTTGAATAACCTATATTTTATATTCTTATTATAATTGTCTTAAATGATTTACGATACTGTATCGGACTTTACGTGCTCCAGTTCAGTGGTGTATGTTTGTTGAAGTGTATTCACCTGAGGATGGCCACTAGTGGCCGAAACATGTAAAATGAACTGTATCTGGGCGTTGTCCCTGAAGTTCTTTGATTGTTGTGTTGTGACGGCTCAATAAATAAGTTGTATGTATTGTAACACAGCAGGATTCACGAAATGAAAATTAAATATATGTTTGAGCCAAGTCTTTCCGAATGTTGACTTCATGCAGGATTTGACGAATCGTCTGCTTGCTGATGTTTAATTCATCCGCCATCATGCAGACAGCCCACGGGCGATCTCGTGTCACCATTTCACGGACATTTGCGGTTGTGTCAGCCTTTCGAGTGCTTGAAGGACGTCCGCTTCTTGGACTTTGAATCGTTTATATGGTAAAGTTGTCCCTGTGCTTAACTAATTAAGCACTACACCATGAAGGCGTATGGGGGAGTGGATGAATAGGCCCACATTTTCTTGACCTCGGCACTATTTGGTGATTGGTCAGCTTCACACTTCAGCCGCTTCACCCCCGGGGAGAGTCCTCAGTACCTGTTGGATAGGAGTGGGCCTTAGAACTGGTCTGGACGACATGGAGAAGAGAAAATTCTTGAAGGGGTAATGGTGGACAAGTTGAAACTTGTTCCTGTATGCTTTTAAATGCTCGTAATGGTCTCAGTACCAGAATTAGTCAAACCTTGTAAATGCGGACTGCCTAAAATATTCAACTTACGTAGGATTCGAGGTTCTCACAGCGATTGCTATGAAGAGTCCCATCTTCTGGAACATAAGGCCGTGTAGTCCGTTGAAAGTCAACAGGCGTTTCGGAGGAAAATGTCACCTCCATCTTCAGGATCTGAGACTAGACCAAGAAATAAACAAAGGCCGCCCCATAGCTCAAGTGGTTAGTCACTGGTTTTCTACCGCGGTGATCCGGGTTCGATCCCGGGTCTGGTCAAATGGGATTTGTGGTGGACAAAGTGGCGCTGGGGCGGGTTTTCTCCGAGTACTTCGGTTTCCCCTGCCAATCTTCATTCCACCAAATTCTCCATCATCATAATCACCCGGGGAAGGCTACAATAGGCCAATCAGTGGCCGCCGTGAACCCAGTTGGACTCCAACCCCCACTAAGCGAACTAAAAAAAAGAGAAGAAATAAACAGCGTGAATCAGGTGGAAAGCAGAGCATTTCAGCTCACCCTCACCTTACTTGCATGACCCTCACCAGTCTCTACCGATCACATGTAATTCCGAGTTAACTTGTTCATTTCGAGAGAACGAGACGGAATTATATGGGGCATCTCCCCGCCCCGAACGACATTCGAACCTGCCGTTCCAGTATCCAAGTAGCTTATCGTGCCACTGTGGTTCCGTAAGTTGCTGTTTGGATGGAATGCTTATGCGCAATTAGATTACAGTACTGTTTCCCCTGGGTTCAAAGAAGCACCAAGCTGTGAAGACGTATATGGGAGATATTTTCTCAACCTCGGCACTAGGTGGTCAGTGGTCATATTCACGTTTCCGGCACTTTGTCACCTGGTAATGTCCAATCAATAGGAAGCTTCGTGGGTTCCAGGTCTGTTTAGGACGCCGTGGCGAGGAAAAATATCTGCGGCCCTATACTGACACACACACACACACACACACACACACACACGTGTCTATTTATTGTCACGTGTTGGGTATGTCACGCGACAAATAACTCCACGTCGTTCTGGATCTAGGGAATTTACTGCACATTCGCCCTGACATTTACACAGTTTACAATTTTACAACTACTGCCATCTGCAGTATCACACTTAATTCTCCTGCTGGAGTCACTGCCATTTACTCGAGACAACTCAATAACAGTGGACTTCAACTCACTCCTGCGAATGTTGGACTGCAACTGACTGGTTACTCCCTTCCTCTAGTAACTTTTATAAACCTTCAGTCGGACAACGGAAAACCCACATCGCTTCAATGTTGCAGGCGTTGCTGGGGAACGCTGCCGAGAGTTGTTTGTTGTTGCGTAGTAACTGCGGTGACCCCTGTTACGTCACCGCTCGAGGGAGGGGGGGAGTGTTTACCGAGCGTTGCACCGTCCACGTCACAATATTTTTATAATAGTTACTAATGGATAGGTATATCAAAGGATGGATAGATATGTAGGTAGGTAGGTAGGTAGGTGGCAGGTAGTAGGTGGGCTGTTTGACTCTTTGATTGATTGACTGATAGATTGATGGAAGAATAAGTGGATTACCGTTTTATAACGACTGATATATTCCTCCCCCCAAAGAAAGTTTAACACATACACCTAAGTGCTGTATTTTAAAGAAAAGTAACACATCTGTTGTCTTTCCTATCTAAGAAGTTTCACTCTCTCACATCTGGTCATGATGTATCAATTTTATTCTTTAAGATATTCTGAGGACTGGACTTGTAGAGCGAGTGACTGATTCGACAGCTCCGCCTCATTGGTCCACACTGCTGTGATGCCTTTCTGACCTTATGCGGTATTTGGACAGACAAATTAGTGGGTAGGTGGAGAGATGAGAGGGAGCAGAAGAGGAAGTATTCAGGTGTCTGTATTAATAACAAGGTTACTTAACTTGTTTGTTGAAACGCAAACAGAAGACATCTGTTTACGAAGTTGGCTTCAGTCCATGGATTCTGTTCCTGTATTACAGGAAGCATACACACCGGATACCACCAAACAATATTGGTGTTTGATTCGCCCCCACAGTCAAATTCGGTGTCTTTAAACGCATCACAGCCACTTCTAGCCTAGAGGCGACATCTATTTGTGACCAATTATGTAAAAGTAAAGCTGTCCCTTGTAACCGGCCGTGGAGGCCCGTAGGGTTGTGAGATTTCGAGGCTCCCACATTTTCTAGACAATCGACTCACAGATGGCGGTGAGGTTTTCAGCCTTACGCCCCGGCCGCCCTTTACCACCCAAGAAGATTCCTGGTACTAATTTCTGTTAGAGGCTGAGTTGATCCCAGGCCCATAGTGCGGCTGGAAGGATTAGGTAAATTGAAAAAATCAAATGACCTCATCGGGAACCGAACCCGCGTCATTTCCGGCTTGTAGTAGAATGCCTCAACTACCTAGGCTACCGCGTGCTCCGACCAATTATGTAGTTAGACCTAATTCTTATCATCTGTTTAGTGGGGGGGGGGAAGCGCCTGGTTCCAAGAAGTTCTTCTAAATACTCGCTTTTCATTAAGATGACGGTAGAGGGACATTCTGGAACATTCATGCACTCACAAAAGTAGTAGTACCTGCAGCCAGTGCATTCTAGCTTCTGTGGGAGCACTGTCCTTTTATAATCTCACGCAACCTTAACAGTGTTATTCTGTAGAGATATATTTAGGTTTTATTCACTTCCTGTTTAAAGAAAGACCACGCAGATTTCAGTACTAGTAATTATTAAATGAAGATATAACACAATAGACACGCAGTGACAGAAACCCTGTTAGCAGATAGATATTTGCCTTTGATTTTGCATATTTACCGACATTCTTACAGTCAGTGTCAACGAAAGTGAGTGCAAAAATTGGTGTACACAAAATTGTTTCGGTGTATTGTCCCGATGTTTGTCGGTATTTTCAATTATAGATCCCCGGAGACATCTGATACATCACGTGCGAAACGCTGGTGACATCAACTTGTAACACGCTTAAGAAAGCAGTGATCTACACAGAACTCATAAAGCTAAGAAATCGTAGTGTCAAAAAAGATAACTACAGTTCAGCTGATAATACTGTCACGTGTTAATTACTAGAGACGGGTTTTGGATTGATAATCGGATTTATTGAAAACATATATCTCGTAACTGCTCGTAACTACGTGTATAACAGTTTCACGGATCTACGCACTCTAAAAATCACTGTACTGCAGCACACATGCAATCTTCTGTGTCTTAACCAATCGTTGCCTGGTAACGGCTTCTAACAGTGTAGCTTCCTCAGCTTCCGTACTCATGTCCTTACTGGCAGGCGGCTGTCTCGCAACACCCCCATGGCCGTAACTGACTCACGACAGCAACATCCTCTCAACTAACTCTACTTACCGAGCTGTGACTATCCATCGACTAGGCTGATAGCCTCATTATTTTACCTTGGCATATACCACATAGAAATCATCGTTCCCAACAGTCTCTTGTTGCACGCGCATCCGTAACCATTCCATACCAAGCAATGGCGGCCTTCGTCAGCGATTCTGTCACAGTATGTATTTCATGTTTTCATCTCCTGTTTAAGGGCGTAAAGTTTGAAATATAGAAAACTGCGTTATATACTCTTTTATGTGGGCGTGGGACTTGATCTCTTGCCCAGAGGGATGAACGTAGATTGTGGGTGTTTGAGACCAGGGTGTTAAGGGATACATTTAAGCCTAAAGGAAAGGAGGTTATAGGGCAAGTCATTTATAGAATTAGGACGGTCATAATATATACCCTTCACCACGTAGCAATAGGGTGATCAAATAAAAAACTTTTAGGAGAAAGGTACGTACATGTGACAACCAAGGGGAAGACTGGGCATGCGTGCCGAGTTGCACTCAGGAAATCTGAGTAGGGGAAACCTCCTTGAAAACCTACACGTAAATGGGAAGACGTTAAGAAAGCTTAAGCTAACGGTGAGCGCTGTGAGGATATACGCTGGATACGCTGCAGTGGAGGTCTGCTTTGAATACTTGAATGAACCTTCAGGTATCATATAAGGCGTGAGATTTCTTGAGTAGCTTAGCGACTGTTAGCTTTTAAAGAAGGGACCAATTCCGTGAAGGTGATTAAAATAGTGGCAAAAACGCTTACCTCGAAATTAATGTAGATGAAATTTGACTTATGAATATGTCATGAAACTAATGACGAACAAAATTCAGATATAAAATGTTAAATAGAATGCTTGAAAATATTTCAGATTTGCACTTATATTCTTGCATTTGGCATCGCTGGATACGCTTTTCACAAAGTGTCATTAAATAAGCTAGAGATGAAATGACAGGAGATTGGAGAAAACTGCATATGGAGGAGTTTCGTTTCTTGCACTCTTTTCCAAGTATAATTCGAATGATCAAGTCAAGGAGGATGAGATGGGCGGGGCATGTAGCATGAATGGGGAGAAGACAATTGCATATATGATATTTGTGGGAAAGACAGAAGGAGAGAGACCACTAGGAAGACCAAAACATAGGTGGTTGGACAATATTAAACCGGATCTGAGCTAGATAGGATGGGATGGTATGGACTGGATTTATGTGGCTCAGGATAGGGACTAGTGGAGGGCTCTTGTGAACACAGTAATAAACCTTCGGGTTTCATAAAATGCTGGCAAATTCTTGAGTAGCTGCACAGTTGGCCAAGCAGAGCTCAGCTCCGTTGGTGAGTGAGACGTTAAAGAAGCCAAGACGGAAGTGTGAATGTCTCTCTCGCACCATATATGCTACATTATTATATGATGCATGTGACATGATCTCAGTCTGTTATTAACGTTCACATTTTATCTATAACCGGTCCAGTGCTTTCTACTTCTTATCTTATTAAGAAATTCCAATAGAAAAAACGGAATTGCAACATCATAGATACACGCAGGTGAAATAAGAGGCGAAGTGTTAATAATATAATATATAATGATATTTAAATTACGCCTTTGATTCGCGTTCATTGACATAAATGGGCATGCTTTCACTTCGGAATATAATATCATACTGGAGGCACTATTTATACGATGCAAGTATCCAAATTGATAAGACAATAACAATAACACACGAAACTTACGTAACTGGTTTATTATTGTGTTCTACTTTGAGACATTATGACTTCGTAATGTTTATTTTCTTTCTCTGAATGTTGAAAACTTTGAGTGAGTTCCTTTCTGAGTTTATTTATGTTGCGTTTACCTTTTTCCTTTTCAAGGTAACGCACAAATTCAATTCACGGTAAGCTAAAATATTTATATAAATTGTCTTTTCGGTTCGAGTGTTACACATCGATTACATTCAGGACGAAGAAGACAGATTTAAGGCCGATATATTCCGTTAGTATCACGGTGAAGTTTAATTGATACTGTAGTTACACTTACGCACGTGAAACTGTAGCTTATACTCTTCCAGCAAAAACAAATGTTACCTCTTCGAATGTACAGCAATTAATTTACGTGCTCAACTGATCTACATACTGGTATTATGAAGTTCTTCTAAACTCCACATTTATTTGTTTTTTAATTTAAATTTTAATTCTAGCCCTCTCGAGATGTTTATCCTTGTATCCGTTCACTGCTTTTGCCTGTCGCCATAATTGCGATGTCAAGGTTAATATTCTTACACCTGATAATGAGAAGTGTATTAGAGATTCAGGGACGATAGAAAGACACTGAGACAATTTATTTTACTGTAAGCTATATCAATTTATTATTTAATACACTACAAATGTCTTTACTGTGTAACGACCTCTAAACAAACAATGAAACAACATCCGCCGGTAGGAATCAGAGTCTTAATAAGCAAATATACGCAGCTGTTACTGAGTAACGCGTTCCCACGGAGACGATTGGGGAAGCAACAATGAACGGTGTTTTCTACGCTGTCCGTGCCGAGATGCTGTAACTGAGTAGGGGTTTGGAAGTTCGTCAGAATTGTAACGAAGAAAGGGAGAGTTGTAAGGGAGTCTGTGAAGAGAAGACTTAGTCGGTGCAGTTTAGAGCCAGCGAGTTACGAAGTGAGCGCTAATGCTGAAGAAACTCCACTGTTAGAAGCCGTTACCAGGGAACGGCTGGCGAAGGCATAGCAGACTGAAATGTCTCGGTATATGCTGTAGTGATTTGTAAAGTGTGGAGATTAGCGATGGCGTAATAATTAAGTATAGTCACGAGTCGTGTATCAAGGTTTTCAATAAATCCAGTCTTATCTAGACTATACAATGGATGTGATGGGATAATTAATAAACACGGAGCAGTTTGTGGAATGAGGATTGGTAAGGGATGGTGAAGTACTAGAAGTAAATACTGCTCAAGTGTAATTTAGTCCATCACAAATCCCACACGAAGTGAACTGGAATCGAACCCCGGACCGAAGCAGTGGGAAGGCAGCGACTAATCGCCTGAGCTATGGCACGGCCGCATGACACTTCTGTAAAACATGTAACTTCATCTAACTCTTTCACGACCAGTCACCGTAAGTAAAAATGGACTTGTATTACGTGATGTTTGAATATTCTAATGATGAACCTCCGTGAGAATCGATTGTGTTCATGTATCGATAATGATCGCCATCGTACTAATGGTAGATCTCGTTATAACTTGAAGTAACTAATTGACTCTCTGATAAACTGAATAGATAAAAAAAGCCAAGAAATAAGCGTTCTCTTTCTCTGCAACCCTGTTTTCGTGTCTTGTCCATTTTAAAACATTGAAAATTCGAGTATGGAGTTTGTAAACGTTTTTACGGTTGATATAGATATTGTGTTAACCGACGTTTCGGAGGAACGTATCACCTGCTCACGCTGGTTCATCGCTCACGGAATTTCTTTTTCTTCTGCCTTGAAGATGGAGGCGATACGTTCCTCCGAAACGCCAGTTAACACAATATTTACACAGCGCCACATCCCAGAAGACGGTTTTCTTCATATTCACCGCCGTGAAATCCTCAGATCTTTTATTTTTACGGTTGCCTTCTTGCGTGTGAAACGCGGTCTGTTGCAAGAATAAAAGAACTAGAAAAGAAAAGACTTGGAATGAATTGAAATAGACTGATTTTTCTTCGCTGGCCCTACAGCTCCCTTGGACGTTGGCCTCTCAATTTTCAGTTTCATGATCATTTTACATACGGTAGGACTCCTTGGACGAGTGATCAGGTCGTCGCAAGGCCTCTACCTAAACACAGGACAACATAGACACAAAATAAACGCATACACACACAAAACATCCATGCCTTGTGTGGGACTCGAACCCACGATCCCAGCGGAGACGGTATATGCCTTAAACCGCTCGGCTACCGTGACCAGCCGAAAATAAACTGCTTGGGAAGAAATTTCATAAGAGGTGAAAGGAGTGGTTGGAGAAACATTGACAGATGTAGTACAGTGGCTTTGTTCTGAATCTGACAGTATCTTTTGGTTACGCCAATTATATCTAATGCAAATGCAGTTCAGGTAGAAGACAACATACGCGTACAGAATTCTGATATCGAAACAACTTCCAAAGTTAACGAAAACTAGAGACAATATTAAAATGTAAGATTTGAGGCTTTCACGGCGGTGACTATGAAGAAAGCAGTCTGCTTTTACCGTTCTCACGGTCTTGTCGCTTGCAGATTTCTTATACTTTGTCTTCTACCCTGAAGATGGAGGCGATACGTTCCTCCGAAACGTCGGTTAACACCACATATACACGGTGCCAAATCCCAGAAGACTGCTTTCTTCAATATTAAAATGATTCTGAGGCAAAGAGAAGCCCAGAAAAACCATGAAACAGCCGCTAGAACTTTATGGGCAAAGTGCCCGGGAGATGCCCGGTTTAAACAACACCGACTATCTTGACTGAGTTTTTCTGATTTTCCTGAGTTCCTCCAAGAAAGTGCTAGAATAATATCTTAAAATGAAGCCACTACCTCTTCGTTGCACATTCTTTCCAGTCTTTTATTCACTGTAATCCGGTCATTCGGCACAGTATAACTCAGCTGCTGATAGAATCGAGCTCGCTGAGTTCTGGTCACGGCAGAGACGTCCTAACCGCTTAAAGCCCAGTGGTTCTAGTATGCGTCATGTCGTTCTCATAACAAACAGCATTAACCGTTTGATCTCTGTAGAGGAGACAAAGAGTTTTCTGTGAGGTACGCACTGAATATTTATATACTATTTAGTAGAATTTTAGTTCTTAGGGGATATAAATACGGGGACCTGGTCCTCCACGTCTAGGGAGTCTCGAATCTGAGACCGTAAACTAGAGTCATGAGTCCCGCCTGACTCGGACCCGAGAGTGACTGCGCTGGCGATAGCCAGCAGCAGTTGTAAACGACAGACCCATCCTCTCGTTAGGGGTGATGTTACATAAGGACTATGACAGCATGTGTTCAGTCGAAAAAGAAAATATTGGTCTTGGGTCTTAAGAGGCTTATCGTCAAGACGAACTGATCGGCGGTAATCCTTCAGTCGTAGAGCAACTTTGACTTTGACTTTAGGCTTTTAACCGCAACCCAACTTCTTTCCTTCAGAGTTCATACCTTTTGGCATTGTAAGCGCCACCTTCTCTCAAACATACCGAACATTCTTTTTTTCATCACCTCTTCAGCCTAAAAATTGTTAAATCTGTTTTCCTGCATGATACAGTATTCTAGCTCATTTTCCCACAATTTCGGCAGAATTTGAAACTGTATCTCCATCCAACACCCAACTTATGCCCTTTCATGACTTAAATATCTCGGAATTGGGACCTCTCTGTGTATGTATACGTGTAAGGGATGGGCCATGAAGTCCGGTCCTTGCACTGCGACCTTCAGTGATCTATTGTGCTTCCCTTTTTGATTAACCCTTTATTAATCCTACACTTCGAATGAAATGTAGGACTTTATATGTGGGGGAGTCATAAAAGTCACTTGGTTCCACGAAGAATTGACCCAAGTGGCGATATCTTAGGTAAGCTATAGCCCCACAATCACATAAGATGTGTGTGGCTGATTCATCTTCTTGTAGACACCTTTCACAAGTTTGGTTGTCTGTCAGTCCCATTTTGAGAAGGTGCCCTTTTATGTGGCAGTGTCCAGTAAGTAATCCTACCACCCATCTTAATTGATCTCTGTTTAATTTCAGCAGGTTCTTCGTTCTTCTGGCAGAGGGTCCTGATATAAATTCTTTTGCCTGAGTCCAGTTATGGAATCCAAGATATTTTGTGATTTCTGTTAGTCCAGTCCCTGATCGCTTTCTTGGCAACTCCTACTGAGATGCCGCAAGCCGGTTCAGGTCCTATAAACGGCTGTTCAGATCCTTTTCTTGCCAGCTGACCTGCGGTTTCATTCCCCACAAAACCCTCATGACCTGGCACCCATATTAGTTGTACTCTGTTATGTCTGGCCAGTTGTGTGAGGGACTGGTGGCAGTCCCAGACAAGTTTTGAAGTGATTTGAGGCATTGGGACTTATTTCCGGAAGATTAACAATAATTTAAGGAACATAAATCGGACTGGGACACTATGGCATTAGTAAATATTACGTTCATACTATTTTATTTTACATCAGCTGAAACGAAACTCTATTCCATTCTTTTGTGCATGATGTGGAAAGGTCAGGCTCCTCTAAAGTGGTGCTCGACAAATGAAAGATGGAGGGGAGGGGAGGTGAGGGAACAGTTTGCTTACCGCAGTGTTTGTATTCAACCCGCCGAGACGAGTTACACAGTTTACGTAAGTAATGTTCGCAGAAACTTTTCCATTCGGTCGTAAGCTTGTCGCGCAGTGACATTTGTATTGGATTTGCTCGTGAGCCTTCTGATCATTGTTATATACGTAGTAAGGTACATTACATGACAAAGTGTTACAAAATTAGCTCTTTTATAGAGTGTATGGAAACCCATAAAATAAAAGAAGTGAATGGCATCCCTCTCCCACAGCCGGCGTGGACGTTGTGGAGGAAACTCTTTTCATCTGTCAGGAATAGAACCCCGATTCCTCGGCTGTCCAGACTGTAGCCTAGTCGCTATACCGACTGAGCTACCCTGGTGTGTGGGGATCCGTAACATAGTTGAATGCAGCACAGTTCCTTCAAGATCTGTGGTGTTTTGACTTACGATAAATCGCGACTTTCTACAGTAATACGTCGATACCTTGAAATTAACATCGATATCATCCCCGAGACATGTGACATTCGTCATTAGAGATTTTTACGAGATCTTCCAACCCTGCCACTCCACCTTCCTGTGCATACAATCGGCAGATGTTGAGTTGCGAAATAACACAATGCACTTGCCGCACTGTATTCAATGCAGTCTTAATATAGTTATCTGGTTATTCGATGAAAGACTTGACCCAGTTGGTCCAGCGATAATTTATGTGAAATTGTGTTTTTCCACCTGTGAGAGCAGTAGAATGGAATAAAGAGGTCGCTGCATAATATAATGAACGAAATTGATTTCCCAATATATTTCATCTTTGTGTTCACAACGCCGAAGCGAGCTGGTTGAACTAATTTTCGAACTCACCTTACGTAGTGTTTGTATTCCGCTTCCTGCACGGAACTGAGTACTGTAGAAGAAATATTATTTGCGTGATGAAGTTGATGGCTTTCTGGATAATGGCCAGCAGTTAAAATGGTAAAGTTGTCCCTGTGCTTAACTAATTAATCAATACACCGTGAAAGCGTATGGGGGAGCGAATGTATAGATCCGCGTTTTCCTGACCTCGGAATTAGCTGGAGGTGAGTGGTCAGCTTTACGCCCTGCCCGCTTTACCTCGGGAAATAGCCCCCGGTACCCATTGGATAGGAGATTGGATGGGCCCCAGAGCTAACCTAGACGACGTTGAGAAGAAACAATATTTGACCCTACCGGGACTCGGAACTCCGAAAGCTCTGTCGTCCACCCTGTAGCCAGTCGCCGTACCGACTGAGCTATCCCGGCTCCAAGTGGCGAGCAGTTATGATCTGAATCTTGAAGGTTATTCTATTTTGAAGTCATTTATAAAACCTAAAAGGAGATGACAGTGTAACTTTAAGATGAATTTTAGGAATACAGTTTGTGAGGTATATGGGTGGAAGAAACTAGGATTAGGATCTTGGGGCTTGGTATTAACTGTGTTCGAAACTTCATGTTCCAATATGAGATAAATTCGTCGTTAAGTTCTAGTGTTTGTATGTTTTACGTATAATTACGAGGAACAGAAACGCCTGGAGATAACTGTAGATGCGAAGACGGTATTAAAATGGATCGTAATTAAATATGGAGCGAGAATGTGTGTTCAATTTACCTGGATCGGAATAGATCCAAGCAGTAGGTTGTGAACAGAGTGAACACACTTCGGGTAGCATAAATGTCGAGGAATTCCTGACCAGCTGTTGGTCGATCGGGTACATTTCTGCTGGCATCGCCGTCATAGTCATTCATGGTTCCGAATCCCGCGGGACTCATGACAATATTTTACTCTCACGACTCTGGGACTCGTGAAAGTCTTGAACTGTGTATGAAGTCTACTTCAAACGGAGCTGGTCATTCTAAAAACTGTTATTAACTGCAGTTGCTGCATGTGCATTGTCACTTAGCACCACTGCCATATTGTGCGTATTCAGACAAAGGAGTTGCGATACATGGGATAAGCAGGAAGTAACAAAGTTCCCTGGCACATGCTCGCTCAGTAGTGGTGGAGCGGGAAGTTTGTGTGCAAAACACTTGCGGTAACATGTGCTCACGTTCATGGCATTCCTGTGCTCATTTTATACAGTCGTAAACTCATAACAGCCGATCACAGTGGCCGCGCGGTCTAAGGCTCATCCCCCGTTCAAGAGTCCTACCCATTGTGCATAGGATTAAGAAACTGAAAAAGCGGCCATTGTCCAACAAAAAGACTGTAGAGCCATAGATGGACGGACGGACTCATAACACCAATGTGATATTTAAATCTGAATTAGAGACACGGAAGTTCGACGAAAGTCTGCTGCTACTGGTTGCATAAGTGACGACCGCAGACACGAGGAATGCGAGATTTCTTTCGATCGAATCACTGTAGAATTGCTGAGTCAGTTCCCAAATAGTTCCGGTAAAACCAGGAATTCGATAACAATGTTTCTTTAATTCTACTTCCAGAGGAATAACATTGTCAGTATAACGACTGGCTACCGGCTGGACGACCGCGGAGTCATGGTTCGAGTCCCGGTACGATCAAAGTTTTCTGTTCTCCACGTCGTCCAGACCCGGCTCTGGGACCCACCCAGCCTCCTATTCAATGGGTACGGGAGGGGTTCCCCGCAGGTAAAGCGGCAAGAGAGTGAAGTTGAGCACACCTCCAGCTAGTTCCGAAGTCAAGAGAATATGGATCTATACAAAAACTCCCCCATACGTCTTCATGGCGTAGTACTTAATTAGTTAAGCACAGGAACAACTTAATTTTTTACGTACTTTATCAGAGTTACAGCGAGCTAAGTCAATTGTTTAATCTAAACATATGCTAAAGCAGAAGTTTGTGACAGTCCAAACCTTTTACAACTCTTCAAGGGACGCTTTGGTGCTCTTTAGCCATTTCAGTAGAGTGACAGATTTATTGGGGAGACAGATTCATTAGCATGTTATGACTTGCTTTTCGCATCTGGACAGAAACAACTGCCTTGTTTTGTTACCTGCAGTTTGGGTGACCGGAAAAGGGACGAGGCCACCACGGGTGGCAAGTCTGTAGTTTGCTGAAGATGTAAATTTTGTTGTGCTGATAAGTGTAGCTGTTATAAAAGTGTCGTCGGAAAGGTGTAATTGGACCTTAAACTAAGGAATAACCGCATTCACATGTGGGGTACCGGGTTCTATATCTTTGGATCTCTTTATTCCCAAAGTTCGTTATGTGATTGTCTAGTGCTGATTGTATGATGGATTTGGCCAGTTAAAATCAGCCAATAGGAAACTATTCTTATCTGGGAGAGAGGCCGTCGATTCAAATCCTATACAGGGGATGAAGCAACGCTCCCGCGGGATAGTGTTTGCAGAAGGACTTGGCGTTTTGAATCCATCAGAGGCAGACGTCATTGCGATGCACTCTCCAAGTTTATCTAAATTTATCAGTCTTTATTTGGTTTATTAATCTCTGATAGTAATAAAATGGCACATTACTCCGTACTTGCTAATGAAGTTATAGTATTTCGCTTCTGAATAACCAATTTGTGGAGAGCAGAAATAGCGTCGTTGATTTCTAGGAGTGGACTGGCTTTAAATGTGCAGTTTTCCCGTTGCCTCAGTTATTACCGTAACACCATCCTGATAAGAGTCAAGTGATTTACCGAAGCCGGCAATTAAATAGAACGATAGAAAAGGGGACGGTTACAAGTTGAAGGGAATTTTCAACAAGTCAAAACTACTCACAAAGGAAATTAATGGCACAAATGAATTATTACGATTTATGTTTAAAATTCCCCAGACAGAATGTGAAGCAGAGACCTGCTCGGAATCTTGGCCGGTTTAATGCCGGTCCTGCCGGACATACAGCTGTTTCGTGTCTTTCCTTATGAATGTCTTGATGGTTCGTTTAAATATGTCACGGCCAGCTTCTAAGTTTCGACCTGCTGAATATTCATAACTTTCTTCCCATCTCATTCGATGTTATACGCGTGTGTAACTTCTGAATTTTAATAGCCTATATGAAATAGACGTGAAACCAACAGGCATTTCAGGAACAAAAAGAGGGAATATCTGAAAGACAAAATTGACGAGCTTGCAATGAACAGTAAGAACAAGAATATTAGAGACCTGTATAGAGGAATACATGAATTTAAGAGGGGTTACCAGCCTGGCAGTAACTTAGTGAAGGATGAGAATGGTGATCTGCTTGCAGATTCCCACAACATTTTCAATAGGTGGAGGAACTACTTCTCTCAGTTATTGAATGTACATAGGGTCAGTGATGTTAGGCAGACAGAAATCGATATAGCTGAGTCATTAATACCTGATCCTAGCCGTTTTGAGGTTGAAAGTGCTATTGCAAAATTGAGACGGTATAAATCGCCAGGTAGTGATCAAATTCCGGTAGAACTTACCCAAGCAGCAGGCGAAATATTACGTTCTAAGATCCACAATCTAATTACTTCTATTTGGCATAAGGAAAATTTTCCTGATCAGTGGAAGGAGTCTATTATTGTACCAGTTCACAAGAAGGGTGATAAAACTGACTGTAGTAATTATCGGGGGATATCACTGCTGTCAACTTCATATAAAATTTTGTCCAGTATTCTTCTTTCAAGGTTAAGTCCATATATAGATGAAATTATTGGGGATCATCAGTGTGGTTTCGACGTAGCAGATCAAATACAGATCAGCTCTTTTACATTCGTCAGATATTGGAGAGAAAATGGGAGTACGATGAGACAGTACACCAGCTATTCATAGACTCCAAGAAAGCCTACGATTCAGTTAGGAGGGAAGTATTGTACAATATTCTAATAGAGTTTGGGATACCCATGAAACTATTTAGGTTGATTAAAATGTGTTTAAACGAAACGTACAGTAAAGTCTGTGTAGATAAACATTTGTCTGATAAATTTCCTGTCCAGAATGGTCTAAAACAAGGAGTTGCTTTATCGCCACTCCTTTTCAACTTTGCTTTACAATATGCAATTAGGAAGGTCCAAGGAAATCAGGTGCGACTGAAATTAAACGAGACACATCAGCTGTTGGCCTGTGCCGATGATGTGAATCTATTGGCTGAAAATATAGATACCATAATGAAAAACACACAAACTTTAATTGACGCAAGTAAAGAGGTTGGTCTAGAAGTAAACACAGAGAAACTAAGTATATGTTACTGTCTCGCCACCAAAATGCAGGGCAAAATCATGACATAAAAATATGAAACAGATGTTTTGGAAATGTGGCACAATTCAGATATTTGGGAACAACGATAACAGATCGAAACCTGATTCAGGAAGAAATTAAGAGAAGATTGAACTCGGGTAATGCTTGCTTACCATTCAGTCCAGAACCTTTTGTCTTCTCGTCTGCTGTCCAAAAACATAAAAATTAGAATATACAAAACTATAATTTTGCCTGTGGTTCTCTATGGGTGTGAAACTTGGTCTCTGACATTAAGGGAGGAACATAGACTGAGGGTGTTTGAGAACAGAGTGTTGAGGAGAATATTTTGACCGAAGAGAGATGAAGTGACAGGAGGTTGGATAAAACTGCATAATGATGAGCTTCATAACTTGAACTCTTCTCCAAGTATAATTAGAATGATCAAGTCAAGGAGGATGAGGTGGGCATGTCATGTAGCACGAATGGGGGAGACGAGGAATACATATAGGATATTGATGGGAAAGCCAGAATTAAAGAGACCACTGGGAAGACCAATGCGTTGGTGGGTGGACAATATTCAAATGGATCATAGAGAGATAGGATGGGAGGGTATTGATTGGATAGATTTGGTTCAGGATAGGGACCAGTGGAGGCCTCTTGTGAACGCGATAAAGAACCTTCAGGTTCCGTAAAATGTTGGGAAATTCTTGCGTAGCCGAGAAACTAGTCGTTTCTCAAGAATGACTCAACTCCACTTAATTAGTTAGTTACGTTGTTAGTCGTTGCATAGGCTCTGGGAAAGGTCGAAGCGATACATGTTCTATGATAATGAATGAGTCCAGTATGATTGAAGAGTATGAGGCAATAATATTACCCCCTGATGTTCACGTTATGCTTTAACAAGCACAAATAAATAGGTCACATCGAATGTAATGGGAAGAAAATGAACTTGAATAAGAAAAAACAGGCTTACTCCTATATTACATAGTGCAATCTCATTCCTCGCCGGTCACGGTAGCCGAGCGGTCTAAGGCATGCACTGTTTTCGCTCGCTTGGAAACCGGGATCGTGGGTTTGATTCCCACTAAGGGCATTAATGTTTAGTTTGTGTGTGTGCGTTTTTCTGTGTTTGTGTACAGGTAGAGGCCTTGCGAGTAGCTGATCACCCGCCCAAGGAGTCCTACCGAATGTGTGAGATCTAGAAAAACCGAAGTAAACGGAGAAGTTCATGGAGGTAGGCCTAGGCCTACAATTTTTTAATTTTTTAATACGACTTGGCTTTATCAAAATTTGTTTAGTTAATCTATTTTTTTTTAAATCGGACAAGAGTAATAGAAATTTTATATTATGACTAACATATCTTACTGTGCATGTTTCAGAAGTTAAGAACGAAAGTCTAGTGTTTTGTCGTGCACCCATTTTTGAATGTTTTGAAGATAATTAATCAAAAGCCGGAGGTCACACCAGAATTGTTAGGCTACGAATTAATTTTCTAACTTATTTATTTTAAGATTGATACAGGCGGATCGGACCCGGAACCTTTTCTATGCCAGGCTAGTGAGCTAACTACAAGGGCTCGTACACAGCTGTCACCACTAACTTTAAAACAAAACTTATGAATAAACGTGGGTAATGATACTGTCACATGTATTAGTGACTGTAGACGGGGTTTGGATTGGTGAATAGATTCATTGACCACTTGCAGGTCATAACAAATAATTATTACAGTATTGCTGAAATCCACATTCCAAATCACTCCACACTAGGTTTTTTTAAGTCTGTTTACGTTAGTCGTTACTGGGTTAAAGGTCTCAAAAATGGCCATTCCTCTGCAAAATTTTCACTAGGCATTGCCTGGTAACGTATCTTAACTGGTTAACAATTGACAGCTGAACTATTAAACTGTCTTCTGGAATGTTTACGACTGAAAGGCAACATTTCTCGTGCAACTTCTGAACTCCCAGTTCAAATTCTCTAATCTAATCTTCGTATCTCAGTGTAATAGAATTATGTTACGACCGACGGTCAGTCGACCAGTCTCTCTTGGAATAAAGCAACCATCTGATGCTTAAGACCAGAACTTTATTACTGTCAGACAGTTACAGGCTTTTTGATGTGAGTTGGACCCCGTAGAAAACACCGTCTTATCTTGTAATGTGTTACCTAGCAACGCGTTGTAGCATAGCTTCTATTGTTCCATGTTTGCTGGAACGTGAATACTGATTGGTTGCCTAGCAATGGGTCGATACGTCGCATTACTAAAAGAAAGCCTCTCATTAGGCGTATAACGTTGAAGAATTACCAGAAACAAAAAGGAGAGCCAACCTCAGAAACGTGTATGCAGGGTGAAAATGGAAGTTTCGGACAAACTTCGGGCATGAGTTCCACTACCGAAACAAAAGAAAATGTCCGTATCAACATCTGTCCGGAAACATTTAATTTGTTAGTTATAGCTGAAAGAGTACATTTATAAGTTCTAAAAATGCCATCCATGAAATTCAATACAGTCCTCAGCACGTCTCATCACGGACCTCCGCCTCCGTCCGGGATAGTTGCTGATAGTCTGACAGGCATTCACAATGCGATGGTGGAGTGCTTCTTCGTTGTCACCAGGAGCTGCATACACAAGGGATTTTGGGTGTCCCCATAGGTAAGAACGCAGAGGATCCAACTCTGACTAACATGGAGACCATGCAGTGTGTCCTCTTCCACCTACCCATGGGCAGTTATTGCGAATATCTCGCACAGCACGGCGAAAATATCCCGGAGCACGTACAGCATCCGTGCTCTGTCAGTGGTACAACTGTAACTGGTAACATTAGTAAAGCGTTTGAAGGTCAACCCACAAAACTTAGGAGCAGGTAGTTACTGCGCTACAAGAAAGATATGAACCATCAAATCTGATAACATCAGTACTCTTTCAGCTGTACTTCATAGTTCAGATGTCTCCGGACACATGTTGATATCGAAATATTTTCACGTTTTGGTATGTGGAACTCTTGTCCAAAATTTGTCTTCATCTTCCAGGTATACCTGTATATAGCGTAGGTAAGACAGTGGGCTGTTTCCGACGTGGTATTGATGTAATGAACCAACTGTTGTTACAAATATTTGTAATCGAAAGTTTTGAAGTAAGAAACTTTTAGCACTGGTAATAAAAGTGAAAACAGTTTTTGTAGTCGTGGTGATGGCAGTAGTAGTAGTAGTAGTAGTAGTAGTAGTAGTAGTAGTAGTAGTAGTAGTAGTAGTAGTAGCGGTAGTGGTGGTGGTGGTGGTGGTAGTAGTAGTAGTAGTAGTAGTACCGNTTTTTTTTGTTGCTAGTAGGGTGGGACTAAGTCCCTTGCACTGCGGCCACTTCTGGCCTGTTGAAGAGATATTAGTATTGTTCTTCCGGATTCTGTGACCCTTCTGGATTCTCATTTAAAATTGTGTGCCTAATTTAATCATGTTCTTGATGTTTCATATTTGAATATTATTATGCCCCATATTTTTCGCAGAGAGATTCATGATACATTTCTTACAAATGCGTAGGTCTACAGAACACGAAATAAGGCTCAGGTGTCTCAAAGTCCTTTACATCTTAAGAACGATATTCTCGACTGAGGTAATGCCAAAACCCACATGCGAGATACTGTTAACGCAATAACAGACATGGAACTTGCGCGCATGCTTGCACCGGACGTAGGTAAACATCTGCCGCTCTAAAGGGTCCCGAAAAAGGCCAGTTGGTGCCTGTTTTTTTTCACAAATTCTACTTCACTTGTGAAAACAGCAGGGAATGCCTGGAAAATCTGTTCTCCCTCGTTATTCCGTGTCTCACCTTTGATAACCAGTCTGCCCCTCGCAAGGACGGTTTTCTGTCCGGTTTTTCCCCATTGGCTCGGACAGGGGTCCTTCCATTTATCCGTTCTTGGGTTCCATGACGAAATTCCGCGTAATTTGTATATATAACTAAGCCTGTTAATTTAGTTCAGTATATTGGATTGAGTTTTGTTACAAATATAGAACTGTGTCTACATAATATCACGTTCTTGATACACAGATTCATTATATAGAAACTAAAATACGTACAAACTACTTACAATTTTTTTAGTTCAATTACTCTTACTATCACTACTGATACCACCACTACTGCACTATTACCATTTCTACTATCAGTTCATTTTCTCATTTTATACTTTAGCTTTCACCTAACCTCCGGGGCAACTAAAGTATTCCTCAACCTACTTAATTTAACCCTGAAGAAGGAGTCCATGTATTCCTCCGAAGCATTGGAAAACTGCGATGTCAGAACCTAGAATAATACATTTTTTTAATCATGGTGTAAGTGGAAGATTGGTCTTGAATATTGTGGATAATTTAAGGTGACTATGATAGTATTATAATCACAGTATATGAAAGTTGTATGAGATTTAAAATACGGCTGAGAGACTTGAGTGCTTTGTGTTGCACAGTGCTTCGTAGTGGTGGTGAGTATGTGAGCCTTAAGCGTCGGCCGCGCTTTACCCCCAAAGAAGATTCCTGGAACCCGTTTCTATTATAGGCTGAGTCGACTCTAGGCCCATATTTCGGCTGGAAAGATTAGGTAATTAAAAAACAATTACCTCATTGAGAATCAAACCCGCGACCTTCCGGCTTATAGCATAGTGCACCAAACAACTGCGCTACCGCATGCCCCGCATAGAAGCGTTAGTTCTTCTATTGTGCGTGTTCATTTCCGCGGAAATCTGCTTACCGAGGCGTTGCCTAGCAATGAACATCTACTCTGGCTCCGCTATTCTGGCATTCAGGCGTCATGTCACGATATTAAAGTACTGGTACGTTATAAAAGAACTGAAGTCTGGATGCTGTGAAAATACCATTATACGGTATACACTATAACATTCTAACTCTATGGACCTAAGCTCTTTTGAGAAGCCTCCAGTTGCGCAGCTACTCAAGAAATTCCCAGCGTTTTATGGAGCCCGACGATTTATTACAATGGTCACAAGAGTCCCCCACCGGTCCCTATCCTGATCCAGATAAATCTACTCTGTACAAACTTATTCTTTACGGCGATGAGACAGCCCCACGCCCAACCCCCAAGCTGGAAGACCACCCTTGTTAGTTGTCCACGACTGCGTATTCAATATATTCGCAGGTACCCTGGAGGCCGTCTCCTCCATCCGTAACCTGAAGACCCGCTTAACGTAGCGTTCTGTCAGCTGTGATAAATATTACTTTGATTGCATGACATTAATTTGAAGTGATCGAAATATGCAAGAAAATGCAATAGAGAAAGGCGATGATTAGCTAGCATGGATAGGGTGGAGAATAATAAACTAAAATGCACTGCTTGGAGAAGATGATGCAGGATATGAATTCCTCATGGTGGCGGCTGGGAAGAATTCTGTCTCCCTTAATATAACGCTGTATATTCTGTAGAAAGACAATTGACATTTCGGAGGAACATGGACGCTTCATGTTCAGGATGGAAGAGTAAGCCAAGCAGAAAGCAAATTGTTCAGATATTCCTTCTGTACGTCAGAGCTACACGGCATTATACCTCAGAAGACAGAACTCTGGAACGGAGATAGCCCGATCAGTACTGAAACCCGAAACCTTGACATCACAGAAAGAAACGAGGACAACAGGATGGAGCAATATGAGAACTGCATTTCCATAGGTAAGGTTAGGCTATTTCTGGAAAGAAACAAAACTAAACGCCGTGAATGAAGAAACCTGACTTTACATTTTGACAAGAATGCCTTTCTACGGGGTTCTATTTTGAATAAAACTGAACGTGTCACTTACATTATACAGACTTAAATTTTAAAGCAAGATAACCGGGAAAGCAAGAACTGCAAACACGTCGGAGTCAGGAAAGTAATGCCCCTTCACGCTGTGACCTACTTACTTTATTAAGGAAGTGGGTGTAGGAAACCTGAGGCAACAGCATCCCCTGACAGGTGACGAAATAAATTACCCTGACCTAGGACTCTGCGCTACACACTCTTATTGTAAGACTTGCGACTCAATAGCCAGACATACACGGTAGGCTACACATGATTCAAATTTGATATTAAGCTTCTTTTTATTGGTTCCTTGTATCATGGTTCATCTTCAGCTGCTGTGCTCGTCAATACATTCCCCACATTTTATGGGGCCCCATAATCCATTACCATATTCACAAAAGCCCTCCGTTACATCATACCGTCAGCCAGTTGAATTCAATCCGCACCATGTTATTTATGTAACATTTATTATAATACTGTCTCTTATGCGTCTGCCACACAGAATTTCCTTCAGTCTTACGGGTTTCAATTTTTTATACGTATTGCACTTCACCAGACGAGAAGACAAAAGATTTGGGACTGAATGGTAGCAAGCATTACCCGAATTCAAACTCCTCTTAATTTCCTCCTGAATCAGGTTTCGATCTGTTATCGTTGTTCCCAACTATCTGAACTGTGTTACATTTTCAAAACATCTGTTTCCTATCTTTATGTCATGATTTTGCCCTGCATTTTGGTGACGAGACAGTAACATATACTAAGTTTTCTCTGTGTTTACTTCTAGACCAACCTCCTTACTAGCGTCAATTAAATTGTGTGTTATTTTCTTTATGGTAACTGTATTATCATCCAGTAGATTCACATCATCGGCTTAGACCAACAGTTGATGTGTCCCGTTTAATTTCAGTCCCACCTGGTTTTCGTAGACCTTCCAAAAATTTGAATATACAAAAACATAATTTTGCCTGTGGTTCTATATGGGTTTGAAACTTGGTCTCTGACATTAAGGGAGGAACATAGACTGAGGGTGTTTAAGAGCAGGGTGTTGAGGGGGATATTTGGACCGAAGAGAGATGAAGTGATAGGAGGTTGGAGAAAACTGCATAATGAGGAGCTTCTTAACTTGTACTCTTCTCCAAATATAATTAGAATGATCAAGTCAAGGAGGATGAGGGGGTAGGACATGTAGCACGAATGGGGGAGAAGAGGAATGCATATAGAATGTTGGTGGGAAAGCCAGAAGAAAAGAGACCACTGGGAAGACAAAGACTTTGGTGGTAGAATAGTAATAAAATGGTTTTCAGAGACGTAGTGTGGTGTGGTATGGGCTGGGTTATTCTGGTAAGGAACTTCCGGGTTCCATTAAATATTAGGAAATTCTTGAGTAGCTGAGCTACTGGTAGTTTCTCAGGAAGGACTCAGCTTCATGGAATTAATAATATTCTACAGAAAAAATAAAATTATAGCGATAACAGTAACATCTTCGGGACCGGAAATCTATGCAGTAGGAGAGGGCTTCATGGGTTCTGTTCGAACTGTCTCTTGTTACTTTTAATGCCCAGTTTTTGTAAGCCATAGCTGAAGGGGTTAATCGCTGGCTTCCCACCGCGGCGGCCCGGGTTCGATCCAGGGTCTGGTCAAGTGGGATTTGTGGTGGACAAAGTGGCGCTGGGGCGGGTTTCCTCCGATTACTTCGGTTTCCCTTGCCAATCTTCATTCCACCAATTGCTCCACAATCACCCTCACCTATCATCTGGGGCTGGTACAATAGGCCAGAAGTGGACTTAGTACGACCCCACTAGCAATAAAAAATAATTTCTGTAATCCTTACGCCATAATAACTTGCGACCTGTAATGTTAACCCTTCATAGAGCGATTTTTCTAAATAATGTATAAAACTCGAATTCGTACCTCACAGGGTACATATTACATCTCTGCTACAACAGCCAACCGATTAATACTATTTAAGGAACAATCTCTGTTTGTCGTAAGTACCATAGAGAACACAAAAATACACTTCGTGGGCAGAATGCAGAGATTTTGTGTGCTAAACATGTAGAACCACCGGCCCGTAAGAGATTAGTAACAAATAAAGCGATATTCACATTCACAAGAACCTGAGATCACCAGAATGTTCGCCAGTTGCCGATATAATATGTCAGTGAAGTTATTGAAAGCTGTGGTGGCTGGAATGTGCGAAGGATTTTCTGGCTCTTGTTATAATGTTACAATGAGCTTGTTACCCATGGGTAGGGACTTGGGACGTGACCTTGAGGAAACCGGAGTTGTGTTCTACTGACTCCGTCGCGGCGATGTGATAATGAGACGTCATTTGACACGGCGTTATGATATGAAAAATTTATTACCTCTGGCCTATATATTGTTGCCTTGAAGTTGTTCTTTTGTGTTTATTCACGTCTGCCATCCTCCACAGTGTGAAAAATGTAATATATTTGGAAAAATCTAAATTTCGGTTAGGAGAAAATTTAGAACAACTTAAATTCTGAAAGTGCATGATACCATTCCGTTCCAAATTTTTTATTTTATCTAGCCCTGCTTAAATACTGAATGCGAAAACTAAAGAGAACTGTAATAATTCCTTCGTTTTCTTGTTCATGAAGTTTGTCTCTTACTGAAAGGGTAGAATACAGAAAGAGGTTGTTTCAGAATGGGGAGAGGAGTATGTCGACAGGAGAGAAAAGAAGTTACAGGGAAATTCATAGAATTATGCAAGGAAGAACTTCATAGTTCGTACCCTTCAACGATTGTTGTTACTTACTTACCTACTTACTTACTTACTTACTTACTTGCTTACTTACTTACTCATGGAGCTGAGCCCTTCTGGAGGAGCAGCCAGTTCTGCAGCTACTCAGAATTTCCCAGCATTTTATGGGACCCGAAGGTTCATTACCGTTTTCACAAGAGCCTTCCACCGATCCCTATCGTGAGCCAGATCAATCAAATCCATCCCATTCCATCCTATCTTTCTACGATCCATTTTAATATTGTCCACCCACCTATGCCTTGGTCTTCCCAGTGGTCTCTTTCCTTCTGGCTTTCCCACCAATATCCTATATGTATTCTTCGTCTCCCCCATTCGTGCTACATACCCTGCACTCCTCATCCCCCTTGATTTGATCACTCTAATTATACTTGGAGAAGAGTACAAGTTATGAAGCTCCTCATTATGCAGTTTTCTCCAACCTCCTGTCACTTCATCTTTCTTCGGTCCAAATATTCTCCTCAGCATACTGTTCTCAAACACCTTCGGTCTATGTTCCTCCCTTAAAGTCGGAGACCAGGTTTCATACCCATACAGAACCACAGGCAAAATTATACAATAGTTTCGTATATTCAAATTTTTATGTTTTTGGACAGCAGACGAGAAGACAAAAGGTTCTGGACTGAATGGTAAGCAAGCATTACCCGAGTTTAATCTCCTCGTAATTTCCTCCTGAATCTGGTTTCGATCTGTTATCGTTGTTCCCAAATATCTGAACTGTGCCACATTTTCCAAACATCTGTTTCATATCTTTATATAATGATTTTGCCCTGCATTTTGGTGACGAGAGAGCAACATATACTTAGTTTCCTCAGTGTTTACTTCTAGACCAACCTCCTTCCTAGCGTCTTTTACTTTATGAAAATAAGACTGGCGACGCATGTAGTACGCATGGAGGGTTGACAAATCGATATAATATTTCGATCACAGAGCCTATAGGGAAGGATGCTACTTTAGAGGCTTAGGTGTAAACGGGAGGATAACATTAAAACGAAACTGAAAGAAAATTGCTTGTGAATCAATTGACTGGATTCAGGTAGTTCAGACAAGAATATAATCGAAGGCATGTGTGATCAATGATTTTTCCTGCCCTTATAGAAGCGTGTACTTTCTGCACCATCTGAATGAGTCTGGTTTTAAACTTTTGAAATAGTTACATATTTCGTGAACTTAGTTACTTGAACTGAATATGACGTACTCAGTATGAATTTTCGTGGAAAGAACTGACCTTTTTTGAAAGGGGCAGTGACCTGACTTTTTAAAATAAGTATGGTGCGTTATTAACAGGTCGAAGGGGTTAATGTTAGCTGGTAGAAAGTAATTAGCTTGAGTTAATGCATTTTTATATTATTGGTTTAAGATTAAAGTAATTTTTGTTGTTGGGAAACGTGGAAACTATATTTATGACGTGACGTAATCGAGGTGTGAGTGACCTTTGAACTCTCTGTGGACCCGGCACTGCAGTTAAATACCCATAATACCCTTATGTATGCAGCTCGTCTGTTGAAGGAAATTGAACTTGAGGAAGTTCAGCCAGGTTCAGTCTCGAATTAGTATGCGTAAGTGTGGTTAAATGGATTAGCGAGTCTCATGAGAGAGTCTGTCATAGTAGGAAGGCTTCGGCTGTGGAGGTCAGACAACTCATGAAGACGTTTCTGGAAGATTAGTTGCGACGGAGACGTGGAATAATATAGAGAACTTCCACTTGACAGAGTGACTTAGGATCAATAAACATGAAAGCTTTTCACGTTAACCTTTCAGAGCCTAGTGGCTCAATGTATACCACTGTTAACACATTAAAATTCTGCATTTTATCCCTAGAGTGTATTTGGTTACCTGTTGTTCACGCGGTAAACTGCATTTGTTTCCCTAAACAGCATTAACTGGTTGGTCTTTGTAGCAGAGACTAATGTGTTTCCTGTGAGGTGCGAACCAAATGTTTATTTAGAAGAAACCACTATTTTAGAAGTGAGAGGGTCTCAAAGGCTTACACAGTCGTTGGAGAGTGAGATCGGATCATGAGTCCCCTGGGACTCTGGCCCAAGAATCATTGTGCTGGCGAGGGCCACAGCAGTTTAGCAGTCGATCATCACTCTTTAAAAGGTTTAACAACTCATTCCTAGGACCCATATATAACTGTATCTATAAACATATAGTTACATAACCATTATATAGCTATTAACATTACTCACCATCTTGGAATTGGCAATGTCTCCGGTGAGCGTGCAACTAAGCTGCAGTCGCCTCAAGAACTCAGACGGCAGGGTGGTCCATTTTCACTCTTGACACTGTTAGACCTTACAGAGTGGCCTGACCATAATGCTAGCAGCAGATGGAGGCCTTCCTGATGTCTATCGGATCTCGCCATGGATTTCGGAAGGGGGCAGTAACAAAGTACATGATAGGATGTTTCCACCTCCTGCCTAAGACTATATCCGGGAGGACCATCAGTATTTGGTTGCCATCTCATCTTAGTAAACATTGATTTTAATGGTAATTCGTGTTGTAAGACAGATATTTGAGGTATTTTTCATAATAATCCACTTTTAAATGTTCTTCTTTCCTTCATTCCACACGAGCCGCGATGGACCAGTAGGTATAGCAACATTCTATTTGTTGGATGGCTGGGATTCGATTCACGGCGGAGGCAAAAAAATTTTTCTTCTCCACAGCATTTGGAACGGGTCTGGGGCTCGCCCAGCTTCATATGCAATTTATACCCGGGGCTATTTCCTAGGTGGTAAAGAGGGTGGGATGTGAAGCTGATTACTTCCATCTAGTGCCGTGGTCAAGCAAAGTGGAGCCATACATCCACTCTCCCATGCGTATTAGTGGCTTGGTGCTTAATTAATGAAACACAAGGACAATTTTACCTTTACCTTTACCTACTTCCTTCCTTTTCTTTTTGCGTAACCAAGTATAAAGTGCATACAGAATTTTGTCCAATATTATTCCCTCAAGGTTAAATCCATATATAGGTGAAATTATTGGAGACATCAGTGTAGGTTTCGATGTAACAGATCAACTACAGATCAGATCTTTTGCATTCATCAGATATTAGAGAAAAAATGGGAGTACAGTGAGACAGTACTTCAGCTATTTGTAGACTTCAAGAAAGCCTATGATTCAGTTAGGAGGGAAGTATTGTACAATATTCTGATGGAGTTTGGGATACCCATGAAACTAGTTAGGCTGATTAAAATGCGTTTAAACGAAACTTATAATAAAGTCCATGTAGGTAAACATTTGTCTGATAAATTTCCTATCCAGAATGGTCTAAGACAAAGATATGCTTTATCGCCACTGCTTTCCAACTTTGCTTTAGAATTTGCCGTTAGGAAGGTCCAGGAAAACTGGGTGGGACTGAAATTAAACGGGACATATCAGCTGTTGGTCTATGCTGATAATGTGAATCTACTGTGAGATAATATACGGGGGTTTGATAAAATAATGGAAACACTACAGACGCTGTATATATTTCTTTATTAATATGGTGTTGGCACACAAATACAGCTGCAGTAATTCTTGGAATGGACTCATGCAAGTTTTGAACAACATCTAGTGGAATATGTTTACAATTCCTCTTGAAGAACACCTTCAACTTGCTTTAAAGATGTTGGAGGTGGAAAGCTGTTCCTCTCTCCAGTCTCCAAAACTGACCAGAGTGGTTCAGTGATGTTAAAATCCGGCGATTGTGCTGGCCAGGGAAGATGTTGAAGTTCACCTTCGTGCTCTTCAAACCATGACTGAACAGTTCCAGCTGTGTGAATGTGTGCACTGCCATACTGGAAGACTGCACCGTTTTTCAGAAATAACGTCTGGACCATGGGATGCACCTGATTACCCAACCTGTCCGCGTACTCCCTTGCAGTAATTCGACCATGAATGATAATAATGGGACCAACACAACAATGTACCACGATACTACTGCCCAGCCATCTCAGAACCTTCCCCGTGTTTCACTTTTGGAAGCAGGCATTCCGGACTGTAGACTTCCTCGGGTGTTCTCCAAACTTTTCCTGATGTAGGGAACAACAAGAAGGGCGACTCATCCGACCATATCATCACACGCGCGTTTCCAGTTGTCTGATGTCCAGGTTTTAGGGTTATGACACCGTCGTTTACGCATCTGAGCATTTATTAGTAATAAGAGGTTTAGCAGTTTCAGAACTATCGTGGATGTTGGCTTTGTGAAGCTCACGTCAGACAGGTTTTGTGGAAACGAGGTCTTCAAGATGAACATTAAGTTCTGCTGTCCAGTGACCTGTGCTGCAGTAGTTCTGTGATTTTCCGAAACAATCCTCAGTGTACGACGATCTCTTTCTGTCAATGTGATTTTCTCTAAAATCTTCCCACGATTCGTCTATGCCGACATAACCTCAGAAACTGTCGCTCTCGATGCACCTCATAATGCAGCAGTTTTTGTCACAGATGCTACAGCTATATGCGCAACAGCAATCTGTACTCTTTCAAAATCGGACAAGTCTCCCATTTTCCGATACTTTCACACAGACTGTGGCTCAAAAAACATTAATGCACTGCACGAGCACTACGGAGCGTACACAAACGGAAGAATATTTAGTGTTGACAACTGAAGTTCGTTCAACGTGGCGAACACAAATATATTCTGTTCCTCACTTTCTTAGTGTTTCCTTTATTTTGTCCACCCCTGAAGATACCTCAAAGAAAAAAACAGAAACTTTAATTGACGCAAGTAAGGAGGTTGGTCTAGAAGTAAACGCAGGGAAAACTAAGTACATGTTACTGTCTCGTCACCAAAATGCACAGACAAACATGACATAACAATAGAAAACAGATGTTTTGAAAATGTGGCACAGTTCAGATATTTGGGATCGAAACCTCATACAGGAGGAAATTAAGAGGCGATTGAACTCGGGTCCAGAACCTTTTGTCTTCTCGTCTGCTGTCCAAAAACATAAAAATTAGAATATACAAAACTATAATTTTGCCTGTGGTTCTCTATGGGTGTGAAACTTGGTCTCTGACATTAAGGGAGGAACATAGACTGAGGGTGTTTAAGAACAGGGTGTTGAAGAGAATATTTAGACCGAAGACAGATGAAGTAACAGGAGGTTGGAGAAAACTGCATAACGAGGAGCTTCTTAACTTGTACTCTTCTCCAAGTATAATTAGAATGATCAAGTCAAGGAGGATGAGGTGGGCAGGGCATGTAGCACGAATGGGGAGAAGACGAATGCATATAGGATATTGGTGGGAGAGCGAGAAGGAAAGAGACCACTGGGAAGACCAATGCATAGGTAGGTAAACAATATTAAAAACGATCTTAGAGAGATAGGATGGGATGGTATTGATTGGATTGATCTGGCTCAGGATAGGGACCAGTGGATGGCTTTTGTATACACGGTAATGAACCTTCTGGTTCCATAAAATTCTGGGAAGTTCTTGAGTAGCTGAAGAATTGGCGGTTCCTCAAGAAGGGCTCAGCTCCATAAGTAAGTAGGTAAGTAACCAGATATAGACTAGGCTTATGGTATCATCATGTCCATATATCCGTTCCCAAGATTGTTCCCCCATAGCAACTAGGAAACGGATTTCGCGGCTGTTTAAGCTCAGGCATACAATGTAATATCGAAGTTGCTACCACTCGTCCTCATAAATGTTTTTCTTATGTGACCTTGAAACTTATACAGTACTATATTTTGAGATGAAAAAAATATATATAGTTTTTGGACGTACAGATACATCTGAACAATATACGCCTTCGAGAACGAATTAGTGACTGTCTCGGAAATCTGCTGAGCATTTTCTCGTAATGTCGAGATAAGCCTCATGTTATCCGGAGTTCCCTTCTTTATTCAGACGCTGGGACACGCGACAATTTAAGTGTGAGAAGAGCAAAGTGACTTGTTGACAGACGGGGATTCTGTCTTATATATAAATTATTTAATCGGTGTACTGACACCATTATTTTAATTCCAAATTTCGCCTTTATTTCTGAAATAACTCACATAACAGATCTGACGCATTGACGTAATTGCTCGTAATGTGCAGTATCAGTCACCAGTCCCAAACTTCTCTTCTCTGATATGTAGCTTTCTTCCATATTCGTGCCAGAACATTCAGACTGCCACCGATGTTCATTTTGTCGACTTGATTCAGTGTAATCGATTTTGTGAACGTGAGATTTAAGGTGCCCATGGCAGTGGCCGCGCGATCTAGGGCATGAACACTAGGCTCGTAAGTTCGAATCCCATTCAGGTCATGGATGTCTGTGTGTGCGTTTATTCTGTGTTTGTATAGGTAGCGGCCTTGCGACGGGCTGATCCCCCGTCCACGGAGTCCTACACACTGTATGTAGAATCAAGAAATTGAAGAAGCAGCCAAGGTTCAACAGAAGGACTGTAGATCCATAGATGGATTGGATGGACGGACGGGTGGATGGATGAATAAGGTTTAACGCTTTCACCGCGGTGAAATCGACTATGACTTTTAACGGACTACACGGCGGTATATCCCAGAAAAGAGCTTTTGATGTTGTAGACCTGCTATCACAGTGTGTTTCACTGGCTTTCTCTTTACATATCTGTTCCGAAAATTGGTCCTTCTAAATTCAGTGATTCATATTCGTGTAACATCTCTACCTTTTGGCGTCCTGAGACTTTTGGCTTGTGCGTGGCAGAGGACTCTCAACTGCCACTTATACAAGTTAACGTGCATTTTATAATAAGCCTGTATTGATTATCGACAGTGTAACTAACTCCGTGTTGAGCTATGGATGACGCCCCTCCCCCCCGCCAGCCGTGATGCGCCGAGCGAAGCCGAAGTGAGCCGAAGTTAGCCGAGTCCTAGCGTCCTGGTCGCTAGGCAACGCGAGTCAACAGCGATGACGTCACCAAGGGTACCCCGGGTTGCTAGGCAGCGCGGGTATACAGGATTGCGAGAGACGACGGTAGTAACAGCGGTTACTACCGCTAGCGTTGCTAGCAACACAGCGCTAGGCAACAAGGGTGCTTATTACGTGGCCGTTTTCTGTATTGTCCGATCGAGGCTACATGAGGAAAAGCGAAGGCTATTCACAGTCAGTCCTGGAGCTACCTCCGAGTGAGTCCTCGAGCTACCTCCGAGTTAGTTCCGAGTTAGCCTGCAACCAGTCAGTTGTGTTCTGGCATTTGGAGTGTACTATTTGTGACACTGCAGATAGCAGTAATCGTAAATCTGTAATTTGGGTGATTGTAACTGCGAATGTGAAATAAAATTCGCTACATCAAATACGGGGTGAATTTATTTGTCGCGATATACGCCCGATACGCGACAATATCTATTCCGAAAATTGGTCCTTCTAAATTCAGTGATTCATATTCGTGTAACATCTCTACCTTTTGGCGTCCTGAGACTTTTGGCTTGTGCGTGGCAGAGGACTCTCAACTGCCACTTATACAAGTTAACGTGCATTTTATAATAAGCCTGTATTGATTATCGACAGTGTAACTAACTCCGTGATTTAGCTCATCTTTAAGGAACTATAGAACATAGAATCTTAGACAAAAGCAGCTTATATTCCAATTTAACGAATATGTTTACTTTGCATATCTTAAATAAAGACAGAAGCGACGTAAGTGATAGAGTCCTAAATTTTAATGTTATATTTTTTTATTAAATCACCCTTTTCTGCATTTATCATTTATGTCACTAACTATAATGAAACTTCTGAGAATGAATACTCTCTGAGTCAACCCTCACAAAAAAATTGTTGAATTTAATTTAAATTATTTTTATGATAATTAATGTCACGTTTTATTATAAATAAAATGGTTGTTAATTTATTATATTTATGAAAACTATGAATTTAATTTTATTTATTTCGATTATTGAAATACTCTTTGAGAATAATTAAACTTGCAAACACTGTTGTTTTCCATAAGTTGGTTGTCTTGCGTAGTTCAGTGGTCCCACACCAGCGGACCAAGACCATAACTGAAGTTTCAGTTGACGCGTTGTACAGTTGTAGATTAATCGTAGTTACATTTTACTTTGTTGCAGTGTGTTTTTCACGCATCACGAGGCCGAGAGCAACTTATAGTTGGAAAGGAAGAAAAGTGACTGAAAGCACAGTTGAGAAAAGATTCGCTCAATAGAGAACTTGCAGTAGTTTCTGCTACGCTACTTTATAACTGTTTCGAACCTTACCGCACTCGTACAATGCATAGTGTGCAAATGGAGTAAAAGTCAAATTTTCGGTACATTATTTTAAATTTCTCCTGAACGGTATAGTAAATGTTATTTTGCAGCATTATTTCTAAGGGCTGAAAATATAAGTGTAAACGTTTTGAAGCTCATGGTAGAATTTTTACACGTTTTTCATCTATTATATTGTGCGAGGTGTCCAACTTCCGTAAGATCACGTATAAATTTAGGGACAATTAAAAGTGTAATAACTTTTGGACGGGTCAGTGAATTGAGTCCAAACGTCCTTAGGGATTTCATAATAGAAGAACGGACGATCTATACAATAATCGTCCATTTTATATCATTTAAGTGCCTCCTGTACATCCTTAAGCAGCTCAGGGTTATTCAGATTAGCAAGAAATTTTCTGTTACGAAATCCTTTCTCGTACGAACCTGCCTATTATATGTTTTTACATAATACGTGTATATCCCTAACGTCTGTTCTACGTAGTACATCCTTTCATGTATGGCCTTTTCTTCCAAGTTGTATTCTTTATTGTAATTCTGCATCCAATATATCTTGTGTAAAGCTTATTTCCCCTGTGTAAGCCACAAGCTGCGTTACGTCTCGTTCTTAGGTCAGTTTTGAAAAAAAGAAGAAGAAGAAGAAGAAGAAGAACAACAACTGGTAGTTCGGAATATGTCTGCTGTCTTTTCGGTAGTAAAGAAATCTAAACTTCGTGGCCAATTTGGATGAATATAAATAGTAGACAGACTTAATTTTGTCCAACCATTTTGATATGATTAATTCGGTTAATTTTAAATTATGTTAAATTAAATGATATATAACAGTGATAACTGCGCATTAAAGGGGTAAATTAGAAGAGCTTTAAAATGATCCAAATTAAATTTATATCAAAATGGCTGTACAAATTTCAGTATGATTACTATATTTATGTTCATCCAAATTGTCCATGCGGTTTGAATTTCTTTTACTAGTGAGAAGATAGCAGATATACGAATTATATACGTATATATATATGCCGGTCACGGTAGCCGAGCGGTCTAAGGCATGCACTGTCTTCGCTCGCTCGGAAAGCCGGGATCGTGGGTTCGAATCCCACTCAGGGCATGGATGTTTGTGTGCGTATTTCTGTGTTTGTCTACAGGTAGAGGCCTTGCGACGAGCTGATCACTCGCCCAAGGAGTCCTACCTAATGTGTAAGATCTAGTAAACTGAAGTGAAACGGGGAGTTTCATGGAGGTAGGCCTAGGCCAAATTGGGGCTGTAGCGCCACAGATAAAAAATGTATATATATATATATATATATGTGTGTGTGTGTGTGTGTGCGTGCGCGTGTGTGCGTGCGCGCAGCCTGTAATATTAACAAAACCATGCATTTTACCCAGTCACTACATCCATGCATTTCATTTGATCCTCGGAATAAACAGTAGTTGTAATGGAGACGCAGCGCATTTCCTCTGAGGTAGAAAGTGAACTTGTCTATAGTATTTAAAGAAGTCCGGCCTTCGGACGGATAAGAGAGGGAAACGTATACACACACACACACGTGTATATTGTTTGGATTATTCTGCGGACTTTGTTGAGACTTGGTATAATACAGAGTTGTCGGCGTGTATTTCCGGATTTGCGTTACTGTTCTGGCTTATCCGAATTATTGCGTAATGGATATGATGAGGAAAACTTTAAGGCTGAAAACATCGGCTTTGGTCTGACAGAGTCGTCTGTTTGTTCCCTTTCCTCATGAGATTTTTGTTCTGGCACTAAAGTAGCCCTGACGTCTGTTAATTTCTACCAGACTGTGTAAGGGATTGATGATTTCTGTAGACTAGGTTAGGTTGCGTGACGGGGCACGCGGTAGCGTAGTTGGTTGAGGCACTGTGCTAAAACCCGGAAGGTCGCGGTTGTGATTTAGGTTGACGTCATAGTATTTTTCAGTTGACCTAATGCAGCCGCCCTATGGCCCCGGGGTCCACACAGCCTCTAACAGAAATGAGTACTAGGAATCTTACCTTGAGGTAAAGGGCGGCCGGCGGTTAAGGCTCACAGCCTCACTGCCATCAGTGAGCCTGTGGTATGTTAGGGTCAGAGTGTATTGAATCTCATTAGGTTACAGATAAATGTACGGTTTCACAGTGACGCCATAATTATTATCTTCAAATTGCCAGTCGGTACAAACTTCAGTGTCGGCGTCGGCGTCTGTACGTGTGGGATATTATGTAACTACGTTACCGCATTTTGGTAGGACTGAATGACTGAGGTTTGATTTTCGGCCGGGTCAGGGCTTTTCCTTTTTCCACCATATCCATACCGGTACTGTAAACCGTCCCGCTGGGAATCCTTCCTCAGAGAAAACTTCCAGGGGGTGAAACTTTCCATTCATGTATAATTTGGTGCCGAGATAAGAATGCATAAGGCTCAAATTTTAGTCCACTTGAAGCACTATGCTACAGGCCGGAAGGAAACGGGTTCGATTCCCGATGAAGTTATTATTATTTTTTTTTTTTGCCTATTCCAGCCCACTATGGCCCTAGGTCGACTCAGCGTCTAACAGAAAGGAATACCAATAAACTTCCTGGGCGGTAAAGGCCGGCACGTAAGGGTGCTAGCCTTGCCACCATCTGTGAGCCGATTGTCTAGAAAATGCGGGAGCCTCGACGTGTCACAACCCTATGGGCCGTCACGGCCTGTTACAGGGACATCTTTACCTTTTATACGTCTGCATGTTAGGGATCTAGGGTACAACGACAAGTTTCTGTGACCCCTTCCAGATCAAATTTTCAATTACAGAAGATTCATCACACTTGCTCGGGTGTATAAACTTTCGTATTGCAGTATACTGTAGTGCGAGTGAGAGGAGTGAAGTAGATAAGTGTATGCACTAGAAGACGGTGAAATAAATCACATACTATAGTCAGTTGAAGTGTAGTGTAGTATAGTGTAATCAAGCGTAATATAGTGTAAACAGGTGTAGTGTAGTGTAAGCATTTCCTGTATCAAGATATGTGACTGACCAGGCAATTGGCGTCTGACTGCCCTTTGAACGTGGTATCATAGTAACTAAATATAACACTAATTTGGTCAATAATTGTGAATATTTTTACGTGTTTTATGGCAAAATAAGTACCCCTGATTAAAGGAACGACTGCGTATATTGTGCACCACTGCCAAGAGAAATGCACTTTTTAATTTCCATCAAACTGACACTTGAGCTATACAAAGGAGTAAAAAAATATTCACCTCTGCGGTAACTCGTTCCTTTCTTGCTCCAGGGAAGCGATTCTATCTCATAATTTACGTTCATTGCGTAAAACATGTTTACTTACTCTTCTGGCATTAATGGATATCAACACATTTAATTTTCATTCTTACATCTGCCATGACGTTCTGTATTGAATGAGTAGAATTCTAAGAAATATTTGACTGACCTAAAAAAATAAGAAAACTTGAAGATCAAACTTGGACTTGAAGTCAGGACAAGTAAAAGAGGCAAGCAGACAGACGAGCGGCTGGCTGCAGAAGAACGCAGTCTTGACGGTTTCGGAAATAGCTCCAGTGCACACATGCAGCAGTAGCAGGACGTCGCCCCAACACCTGGTCGTGTTGCAACAAACTGAGCATGCACCCTCATACTGCCTAATCGCAGTCTGTTCCTCTTACTTCTTTCTTGACCAACATTTAATTACTGAACAGTGCCGAATGAAGACATGCTTACAATGCTGAATTTAAAGGAAAATGGACGAAAATATCTCAAAATAATTTTGTATAATTTGTGGGGGGGGGGATTAAAGCATATGAATAGGCAGATATTCCGTCAGGATAGACAGCCTTCCAGGTGGGACCTCTTGAATACTACATCTGTTCCGTTACATTGCGTGGGTCACTTTCTCTTAATTTTATAACTTTTATTTTTTCCCACTGAAAAGTCACGATGCATTGCGACGGTTTTCGCCGCTCATATGAGGCCTGTCTTTATGTCCCACGCTGCGACAGGTGAAGAACTGAAACCTGAAGACATGTACGCTGTGGTTTCATTTTTCGTCAGACGGTTTTATTCGTTCCTGTTATCACTTATCAAACAAACTCCGTGGCCTGTAGTCCGCAAGCGAACTATACCGACTGAGAGACCGCCGCTTGTCGGCGAACTTAATGCCAACTTTAGCGGATAGAGGGTGTCGCGTGCTCAGCGCAACGGATCCCCACGGTCGTTAATCTTGGTTTTCTGGACCGGAGCCGCTATTTCCTAGAAACAGCTCCTCAGTTATCCTCACGAGGCAGAGTGGACCCTGTTCCAGACCCACTACTACTCAGAAAATCTGGTAGCCCCGGGAATTGAACCCGGGACCTCTGGTACTATATTAAGGAACTCTGATGACTAGATTACAGAGGCGGTCCTGTTATAACTTATATCACTTAAAATGAGTGCTCTCTCATTGATCTTTAATGCAGTGCGTCAGGAACTCGGAGGGTGATGGTACTTCCTACTGATGATCGGCTCTTTAAAATATCACGACACAACTTTAATTCACGAATGTTAGAACTAGTATTATTCGATTTTCAGTCATTTGGTTGTTGCAAACGCACAAGAATCAGCCTTAATCACTATTTTGTTACTGCTGAGAGACATCAACAGAATTGAAAGCCTTAACTTAGGAGGGTAGTTTCGAGACTTTATCGGAAATGGGGGGATAACATTAAAACATACCATGGAAAAGTAAGATGTGAAGTCGTTACCGGGTTTAACTCAGGACGGGGTTCACTGACAGGGACACGTGTGTGAACTTCTATTTGTGTTGTACTTTGTAAGTAGAGGCGTTGTGATGGGCTGTTCCCCGTCATAGAGGTCCTGCCCATTCTCTAAATCCATCACTATTCTACAATTAATTTTGAATTCAGACATTCCAGATTGTGAGCATGATCGGTTAGAAGGAAAGAAACCCAACTGTTCAGACATGGTAGTAAAGATTAGAATTGTAAACCATTATTTCTACTCTGTGGAAAAGAAAATAGGTATCAGTCCTATGAAACTTTGCTGCTTGTCCGATCTTTGAAGCAGAGAAGAATGTGAACAATCGCTCCAGACAAATTCAGGGTTGGTAATTGAAATACTGCCGGTCACTGTAGTCGAGTGGTCAAAGGCATGAACTGTCATCGCTCGCTCGGAAGCCGGGATCATTGGTTCGAATCTCACTCAGGGCATGGATGTTGTGTGTGTGTGTTTATTCTGTGTTTGTGTGGTTCTGTGTTTAGGTAGAGGCCTTGTGACGAGCTGATCACCCGTCCAAAGAGTCGTACCATCTATTCTTTTTATTGCTGGTGGGGTGGGACTAAGTCCCTTGTACTGCGGCCACTTCTGGCCTATTGTACCAGCCCCAGATGATGGGTGAGGGTGTTTGTGGAGCAATTGGTGGAATGAAGATTGGCAGGGGAAACCGAAGTACTCGGAAAAAACCTGCCCCAGTGCCACTTTGTCCACCACAAATCCCACTTGACCAGACCCGGGATCGAACCCGGGCCGCCGCGATGGGAAGCGAGCGACTAACTGCTTGAGCTATGGTGCGGCCCGTACCGTCAGTAAAATGACCATGAAACTGAGAAATCAGCCCCATGCTCCAAAGTGGGAGCGAGAAGAGAGGGAAAAGAATTGAAATACTGCAGAACCGGTTGTTGGCTTGTCATTCCCGAAGCTTATTCTACGCTACTCCAAGTGTATATAGGTCCGAGATGTAAACTACAACACAGTCACACGGTTCAGCTTTCTGCACTTCCAAGCCACCGTACGCATAAAGGATACCATAGTTACAGTCTTGATACACGCTCGAGCCGTATTACAGTCGAGGTTTCCAACCTTAACCCTGTAGACATCTGGATTGTGTTTAAGTTACTTAACTGTATTCCTACAACTGATTGCGACGAGCTGATCACTCGTCCATGGAGTACTACCGTCTGTAAAGATGATCATAAACTGAAAGTCAGAGGCCAGGACCCAAGGGGGCTGTAAAGCCAGTGAAAAAAAGAATATTACAACTGAAAGGATTGTGTATTGTCGAATAATATGGCACGATGTTCGTGAATGGTGACTAATTAAGTGTCTGAAAGAAAACGGTTGTTGCCTTTTAGATGCAGGCTTACACTCTTGCGAGGTTCCTTTAGAGACATGAAAATAACAAACGAAGTCACCCATGGTAACTAACCAGAATTGAAGTCGAAGTTTGAACCGGATACTGCTTTAATACAAGTCTACAAGAACTCGCGTCATCTATTGATATTTCCATCTGCTACGTAATAATGGGATAGCGTAGTCGGTATAGTGACTGTCTATGGGCTGGAAGACCGAGGGTCGGAGTTCGAGTTCCGGTAGGGTAAAGAATTTTCTCTCCACGTCGTCCAGACCGGCTCTGGGGTCCACACAACCTTTTATTGAATTGGTACTGGGGGATCTTTCCCCGGATATAAAGTGGCCGGGGCGTGAAGCTGACCACTCACTTCAAACTAATGGCCGAGGTCAAGAAAATGTGGATCTATACATTCACTCCCCCATACGCCTTCATGGCGTCATGCTTAATTAGTTAAGAACAAGGACAACTTTACTTTTTACTTTTACGTAATAATGGGACCACGCGGTAGCGTAGTTGGTTGAGACACTATGCTACAAGCCGAAAGGTCACGGGTTCGATTCAAGATGTAGCCATTGGAGTTTTCAGTTGGCCTAATCCTTCCAGCCGCAGTATGGACCTGGGGGCAACTCAGTCTCTTAACAGAAATGAGGTCCAGGAATATTCCTGCTGGTAGAGGGCGGCCAGCGCGCAAGGCTGACAACCTTACCGCTGTCTGTCAGCCGATTGTCTAGAAAATGAGGGAGCCTCGACGTCTCACAACCGTATGGACCTCCACGACCTATTTCAGGGATAGCTTTACCGTTACCTACTTAATAATTCTAGGATTATTAAAACAAGTAAAAGAGTTTGAACCTCATTTATATATTTAAGCGTCGGGAAATTTATAAGAGAGTGTCGAAAATGAAGGTATTACCTACCTCCGAAATGTTTATATTCATATGTCAAACTACACGGTTTCATAACCAAGGTGATCGCAGCATGAATTCTTGATCTTTCTCTGGCAAAACCTCAACTCATTGACGTTAATTTGCAGCACTCAAGCTTCATACATATAATAAATTGAGAGATTCCAAACTGAATACCCCCCATATTATTATAGGTGAAGTTTCACTACATCATTTATCCCGTTACAGTAAATATCATGATCCATTGTATGGACGTTTCTAATTCGTCAAAATATGTTAATGAGTCGAGGAAAAGACACGATGAACTTGTCGGTTAGATACCAATAGAGGACCCCATTCGTATCAACGAAACTAATCTTAATGCGCCACTTGGGCACCGGCAGGCATAAAAGTGGTAAAGCTATCCCTGTAACAGACCGTGAAGGCCATAGGGTTGTGAGAGGGCGAGGCTCCCACAGTCAGCTCACAGATGGCGCTAAGGTTGTCAGCCTTAAGCGTTGGCCGCCTTAACCCCCCCCCCCCCCNAGATTCCTGGTACCCCAGGACAATAGTGCGGCTGGAAGGATTAGGTCAATTCAAATAAAACAATGACCTCATTGGGAATGGAACCCTCGAACTACCGGATTGTAGTATAGTGCCTCAACCAACTACGCTAACGCGCACTCGCAGACATGTATTTCTGAAATACGCATTTTATGATGTTAACGTGTAGGAAGAATTTATTCAAAATATTTGCCTGGTACTAGTATCGGCCTTTTAAATAATTCCGATACTATTAAAGATCAAATGAAACATCTATTCAAATATTCGGCTTGAAAAATTCCTGAAATGATATTAAGCAAAGAAATATTATGAAGTATGTTATCGTTTCAGAACACTTTCATGGCCTGTTTGTTTATATAGCGAAATGCATTGCCCTAGAAGGTTATAGGCATTTTGTAGATATGAGAATGATCTGTTCTCTTGTTCACTGAAAACATCTTCTATAATAAGAAGTCCATAGTTCAATTATTGTTTTTTTGCACATCATCAGTCTTCCTAATTGTATTTAAAATGACGTTCCAGAGACTGGACTCTGTCTTCGTCCTCTGTCGATTGTGCCCATCTGAATAGACTTTTCATGTGTGGGCGGAGTCAGATTCCACTTTCCGAAATGTCGTTCTAAATAAACACAGGACGATAGATAATGTCCATAAAGCCAATAATTGCATTAATTTACCATCGTCACGAACTTTTATGTTTTATTTAGTCTATAGTTCAGTAGATGTGTTACTCCTACAACAGGTATGTAGAAATGTTTAAGTTTAGAAGCCGGTCCAGTTACTAATTATAGTTTGGAATGCAAGACGATTAAATTGTCCCATATTTTACAACCTCATAAATATTTAACGTATGTTTTGGCACAGATTTCATGGAATGCAAATAAATATTAATGCATATCTTTGCTCTTAGCGCCATTAGATTTCCCACCGGCTTTTACAATCATTTATTCGTTTTGCTTACGAAAAACTGCTCGACTGTTGGTCTTATTAGTTTCTTGGGGTTGGGTGAGACTGAGTCCACTTGGTACGTCGGCCACTATTTGACCTATTGTACCAGCCCCAGATGAGAGATGGTGAGTGTGGAGCAGTCGGTGGCAGAGGAAACCGAAGTACTCGGAAGAAACCTGCCCCAGCGCCACTTTGTCCACCACAAATCCCACATGACTTCACCTGGGATCGAACGTGGGTCGCCGGGGTGGGAAGCTGGCGACTAACCGCCTGAACAATGGCACTATCTTGATCTACTGTTATTTTAATTACTTCCTTAAAGGTTCTTGATAACTGTACATAGTATCTGCCTTAACATTAAGAAAATCTCTCTTCTGCCCACAGACGATGTTCATAGGTTCTTATGGTTCTTAGAATAAACAGCGATTACTTACCTAAGCTGAATTAATTGAGTGGCATTATTAATAGAGAGTAGTATATGTCATTTTTTTTCCCACGGCGGTGGATATGAAGAATGCTGTCCTCTTGGGGTAGTGTGTTTTCTGTGAGGTACGAACTGGCTTTTTAAATATTGTTTGGGTGAACTTTGTGTTTCAGTTGGATATGTCTGTTGGCGATTTCTGAAATGCGTAGGTTGTCAGCATTGAATGGTAGATGATGTGTGAATTATAAATTGAAATGCTTTCCGAAGGAAGTAGGTGTGACTTATTGTACGAGTAAATTGTTTTAAATTCTCTTAGTGGGGGTTGGAGTGCAACTGGATCCACTCAGTACAGCGGCCACTGATTGGCCTATTGTAGCATGCCCCGGGTCATTATGATGATGTAGAATTTGGTTGTTTGAAGATTGGCAAGGGAAACCGAAGTACTCGGAGAAAACCCGCCCCAGCGCCACTTTCTCCACCACAAATCCCACTTGACTAGACCCGGGATCGAACCCGGGCCGCCGCGGTGGGAACCCAGCAACTAACCGCTTGAGCTATGGCGCGGTCTTTATTGTACGAGTAAGGTACCATTCCACTGTTAGATCAGATAGGATCCAGCGTTGGAATGTTGTGGACACGGTCATCAACATTGGGGTTCCACGGAAGGCAAACAATTTCTTGGCAGCCATTAGCTTCTTAAAAAGAACTCTCCTCCATGATGCTATTTATTTCTTGGAGGTACTGAGGAAAATTACTTCGGTCAGAATAACTGGTATTCGTTCCCGGATATGAACACAGGATCTCTTGAACGCGACCCAGGAAGTCTTACGATTCAATATGGACGATCTTCGGATAGAAACAATTCTTCTACAGTAGCAGTATGCGTTGATTATTATTTTCAGTGTGTATTATAGAGACCACTGGGAACACCAAGACCTAGGTGGGTGAACAATATTAAAATGAATCTTAGAGAGATAGGATGGGATGGTATTGATTGGATTGATCTGGTTCAGGATAGGGACCAGTGGAGGGCTCTTGCGAAGACGGTAATGAACCTTCGGGTTCCATAAATGCTGTGAATTTCTTGAGTAGCTCCCTAATTGGCAGCTCCTCCAGAAGGGCTCAGCTCCATGAGTAAGTAAGTGTATTATATTATTATTGTCACATATAAGGGGTTGCCTGACGAATAATTGTGGCTTCTAGTTTACGCGAGTGGATTTATTGGATAATCATAAGTCGTAACTACAATTAATTATAACACCCTAAAGAATACTGTAACTATAACACATAAAATAAAGTCTTCACAACTGACCTCTAATTCTTCTTCAGTAATTTTCTTGTGTAACTTCTGAACGCTAGTGCGCTCTCCAATTCTCTTGACGCTCACAGCTCCCAGTTCCAGTTCCCTCTAACCCTAAGTCAAAGTCAGAGTCAAAGTTATGTCTTTCTTGGAATAAAATACCCATCTGGGGCTTAAGACCAGATCTTTATTATTGTCAGACAATTGCAGGTTTGTTGATGTGGGGCGCTGTCTCTGACGAGAGGACAGGTCTGTCATTTACCAGAGTCACAGTCAGCAGCAATAAGTCTGTTGTCAGTATGTACAATTTACATTTTACATGTTATTAAATGTAGTATATACAACATATACAAGGCTTCTGTCAGCCCAGGCTCAGTACAGCAGATGATGCCCTACAGCCCACAGCTTTCGTTATATAACCGCGGCAGGGCCCACACAAGAAACCTCTCCTGTTATTGTAGAAACATGTCACCAAGTAATTGCCTAACAGCCAGTCTCGGTGCGTATTGTTATAGCGATGCACACCCTATTGTTGTCACGCGCTCATGGGGGAAAGTGTTTACCGGCCGTTGCATAGAAACGGCAGTTCTTTTATTGTTGCCTGCGTATTCTTTGCCGCAAGAATGTGTATAGCGACACGTTGCCTAACAATGCGTCACAGTATTATTATTATTGGTGGCAACAGCTAGTAGTAGTATTTACTGACAATGTATATGCTGTCCATTCAATATTAACTATTTCCTTCTTGTTTCACTACGTTACAGCGATACTGTTAAATCTTTAAAACGTTACTTTTATTTAGACATATTTATTTCCCTTAGTTATTGTAAAATGTCCCACACAGAGTCGAATATTTCACAGAGTAAATTACTTATCAACACATCGTGGTGAATAATGAGCGCAGATGTTCCGGTGCCACGGATGGAGCCACCCCGTAGCAGGGCTGCAGCAACAAAGCGTGCCCCAGGACGGACGCCTGTATTCATCGCAATGCTCTGACCTTTACATCTCAGTGAAAGCATTCTGGGCACATACAGTGGACAGCAGAGTAGATTGGCATCACGAGTGTTTGTCTTCTCCGGGAATGAAAGCTCTGTCCACCCAGAGGGTTAGCCTCCCTCAGTAGTTGCAAAAGTCACTAAACACTAGCGGATGTCTAACAAACAACTGAACGAAAGATGACAGTAATATCTATTATTCCGGTCTGTAAAGATTTTATCCGATTTATCGTGTGTGTCATAAGAACATTCTTTATAGATAAGATTTGAAAATGTTTCTATTTTGCTCACAACGCCTTTAAATATCAGGTGAATTGCGGTACTTTGACAACGCTTACGATGGCCTAAATTTTAAAGGTATTCTATCATTTTAGCTGCTTTCTCGAACTCATTTTTTTCCCCCTGGCACTACAGCCCCAGTGGGCCTAGGCCTACCTCCGTGAACTTCTCCGTTCACTTCGGTTTGTCTAGATCTTAGACATACGGTAGGACTCCTTGGGCGGGTGATCAGCTGGTCGCAAGGCCTCTACCAGTACACAAACACAGAAAAACGCATACAAACATCCATGCCCTGAGTGAATTCGAACCCACGATCCCGGCTTCCGAGCGAGCGAAGACAGTGCACGCCTTAGACCGCTCGGCTACCGTGACCGGCCTCGAACTCAATTACCCTTTTTAAAATACTGTGTAAGACTGAAACGTTGTTTCCATAAGAATGTTTTCTGAAAGGAGAAGTTGTATAACCAACCAGTACCTTCATAACATCGATCGAAATTACTTCAGATGTAGTGTAATGGGGCACACGATAGCGTAGTTGGTTGAGGCACTATGCTAGAAGCTGGAAGGTCGCGAATTAGATTCCCGATGAGGTCATTGGATTTTTCAATTGACCTAAACATTCCAGCCGTTCTGTGGTCCCGGAATCGACGCAAACTCTAACAGAAATGAGTACCAGGAATCTTCTTAGGGTGGCCGGCGCGTAAGGCTGACAATCTCACCGTCATTTGTGAGTCGATTGCCTAGGAGAAGTAGGAACCTTTACGTCGCACAACCATATGGGCCCCCACGGCCTGTTACAGGGATAGCTTTACATTTTTTTACTTATTAAGTGCCTAATTGAAAGCGGTATCGAACTTTCTGCTGTAGTCCTACCATCTAGCTTTGGAGAACATACATGTCATGCTGAAACGAGTGCATCGTTTTAGTACTTCCCTGAGGGTGATCTTTCCCTTTGTCCTCTTTCACTTTTCGTAGATAAATAATTCGGTCTCTCTCTGATTCAAAGAATTCCTTTAGCAGTGATTGTATAATAATCAAAGTCCCAACCCAGGAACTGCATGTTTTTGTGAATACGGAAGATAATCACAGTCAAACAGAAAATTGCAGTTGCTGTATGTAGTGATAGAGTTCATTTCAGATCTATCCTCATTTCGTGTTTTGTAGGAATCAGTTGTAATGTATCACTCATGTCCGCTTCTCAACTGTTAAGTATTTTCAAACCAAGGCTGTGTACATTGGAAGCAGTGCTAGTTAAAAAGTCTAAATGATGAAATTTCTAGAAAGTATTTTATCTAGTATTTTGCCACTTCATCTCTCTTGATTTCGTTGCCCCTAGAAGCAGATGTACCTTAACTCGTGTGCTTCTCGCTTAGGCGTTGTATGAGAGCTGGGGGTTCATCATAGTGCCAACTACTGTTTTTGCATTTATCCTTTCTCACTTAAAGACCCAACTTTGTTAGCTGTGAAAGGCTGCATACTTGGAAGTCGTTAATTTCATATAGTCCAGTCGACAACACGAACAAGTAACCTCTCGGAGCGGGCCGCGCCATAGCTGAAGCGGTTAGCCGCTGGCTTACCACAATGGCGGCCCGGGTTCGATCCCAGGTCTGGTCAAGTGGGATTTGTGGTGGACAAAGTGGCGCTGTGGCTGGTTTTCTCCGAGTACTTCGGTTTCCCCTGCCAATCTTCATTCCACCAATTGCTCCACAATCACCCTCACTTATCATCTGTGGCTGGTAAAATAGGCCAGAAGTGGCCGCAGTAGAAGGGACTTACTCCCACCCCACTAGCAATAAAAAAACTCTCGGAGCAGCTGAATAACTGCAGTAATTATCTAGTATTCGTGAAGCCGATCACAGTGGCCGCGCGGTCTAAGGCATGAACTGTCTTCGCCCGCTCATACACTGGGTTCGTGGGTTCGAATGTCACTTGAGATATGGAAGTCTGTGGGCTTTTATTCTGTGTTTACGCTGCCTTATGTGTGCAGGAAGCGGCCTTGCGAAGGGCTGATCCACCGTCCAAGGAGTCCTAGCAACTGTGTAAAAGATCACGAAACTCAAAAAGCGGCAAAGGCCCAACAAAAGGGCTGGAGAGCCATAGACAGACAGACAGACAGAAAGAACCAGCTATTTAGGTAATTATTTACTGAGTATCAGTGGAGTTATACGAAAGTTTGCAATAAGCAACATCAGCTAAAGGTAAACAAAGGTAAAGGTGTCCCTGTGCTTATCTAATTAAACACTGCGCCATGGAGACGCATGGGGGAGTGGATTTATAGGAGCACCTATTCCTGGCCTCGGCACTAGTTGGAGGTATTGCTGGGGAGTACAAATTAAATTAGAAGTCATTACAGCGTTAAATTTAGCTGGTTTAGTGCACTGAAGTATCAGTATTTTTTTAACACATTCCCCGATCTCGCCGATGCAGTTGTCCCATCTTGGCACGACTTTAAAAATTCCGTCCCAGTAGAAATGAGACTCTTGTATTCGTAACCATTCGCCAACAGCAATTGCCACTTCTTTATTACCGTGAAATCGGCGACCTCCCATGTGTTGCCATTTGTTGCATGTTCCCCTCACCCCTACTCCTACAAAGCGCTATTCCTTCTGAAAAATACCAAAACGTTACAGGCTTGGTAACCTTACTTATTAGACATCCCACCGAGTTCTTGATCTGTTTGAATCTGGATACTATTTGACACAGCATCAACATAAATTATCATGAAGCGTACTATCTCACTGGCGTTCCGCCGGAACGTCGGCACACTTCCGCCAGCCTGCACGATGTCACATGCCAGAAGATATTATTGTTGTTAGTCACCGCTGTGAGAAATTGAAATTTAATGCCTTCCGGAAGAGTATCCCCTTGGATATAAGGCAGTTTAATCCGTTGAAAATCAACCGTCGTTTCGGAGGAATATGTCTCTTCTGTTTTCAGTGTCGAAGAACCAGTGCAGGAAACCAGCGTGCTTGGCTTATTTTTAGACCCTGAAAGTGGAAGTGACATGTTCCTCCGAAACGTCGGTTGACTTTCAACGGAAATCTTCAGAACCACAAATCCTACATTATACCATCCTGTTCTTATGCGAATCTACTGTAGAAAATCGTTAATTTTTCCAGATTCAATCCAGTACAACGTTAAACACCTGCTTTAACATTCGAAATCTCTGGATTAAGTCACCAGAATGTATTGTCACGTGTTAGTGACTAGACACGGGGTTTGGATTTATAAATAGATATATTGAACGCTCATAACACATAACTGCAGGTACGTATATATATATATATATAACTGCAGGTACGTATATATATATATATATAACATTTTTTATGGATCATCACAGACAGATTCGCCCTAAGAGTCTCGCTGTATAGCCTTGACACGGACCGCATAGACAGTAACTTTTCTCACAGCTCCTTCATTATTGCTGCTTATCCGTTGCCTCGGACATGTTTATAGGCTGTTACCTAGCAACGGCCGTCTTTTCTGACCCCACTCTTCTGGTCTTTCAGCTGCCATGTCACAGTACATACGTGGATGATTCCTAGAATGTGGGATAATTATTTCCCTAAACGGCAATGTTCATTTGACCTTTGTAATGGAAACATTTTGTTTTCTTTGAAGTCAGAACTACATTATGAAGTACACTGAAGCAAACTTCACACTTCAAAAGCTTAAAGCATAGTTTTGTGCGTGATAAGTTGTTTCTGTCACCCGGTATACAGAGAATATCTCTAGGTAACTTCAAATATGTCTAAGGCATGTACTGTCTTCGCTCGCTTGGAAACCGGGATCGTGGGTTAGAATCGCACTCAGGGCATGGATGTTTAGTTTGTGTGTGTGCGTTTTTCTGTGTTTGTGTACAGGTAGAATTCTGGCGACGAGCTGCTCACCCGCCCAAGGACTCCTACCGAATGTGTAAGATCTAGAAAAAAAACCGAAGTAAACGGAGAAGTTCATGGAGGTAAGCCTAGGCCCACTGGGGCTGTAATGCCAATGAAAGAAGAAGAAGAATTTCAAATATAGATCTTAGAATTGTATTCAGTTTATCATTCCTTCTTTGGAGTAACATGTATACTGAATGCTGTGCGTTTTATTTTATTATTTTACTTGGAAATGGGTTGTAAAAATCCAAAGGCCAAGCTCACCGTAGAAATTAGCCTTGAGGATTCCAACACGCAGACAGCGTCCGTTCGTCCGGAATCTCTGGTCGCCCGTAGAATTCAGCAGAACTGTGTTTGCCGTCCGTTGGGAATAGTTCCAAGACGAAAGCGCCCATGAACCTTCACTCTGTATCAACAGGATGTCATGCCATGTGTCACTCTTATGTTTCAATGCTCTGATTCTGAGTCACGTGCTGTTGCATCAGTTCAAGCAAAGCCCTCGGTTTTATACAAAGCGCGACAGTAAAAGATGCCCAAAATATGTATATGTTAATTGGGGGTTCCATTGTTATGAGTTCTAATTCCATATGATAGTAAGCCAATGGGAATCTTCTGAACGTATTTAATAGTCTTACTTGTTTGTGGTTTTATCGCTAATCCCAAACAATTGTTGCTAGGCTGCCAGAATATTGATTCAGTTAAATGCAGTTCTTGTTTATTTACGTGCAAACTTCATAGCCCAGAAGCCAGTTATTGAGTCAGCACAAGTAAGAACAACGAAACGACAACAACAACAACAACAACAACAACATAATAATAATAATAATAATAATAATAATAATAATAATAATAATAATAATAATAATAGGTAAAGTTTTGCGTGAGCCTAATGAAACACTACGACATGAAGACGTATGGGGGATTGACTGTATAGATCCACGTATTGTTGACCTCGACACTTGTTGGAGGTAGTGGTAAGCTTCACTTCCCGGCCGCTTTACCCCCAGAGAAGGAGACTTCGTTACACGTTGGATAGGAGGTTGGTTGGGGCCCAGAGCTGGTCTGGACGCTGCGAAGAAGCTGTCAGTGTTAGTGTAGAGGGCGTCGAATAATGGGATGCGAGATGAATGATAAATGGGGAGAGGAAATTGGAAGGAATTTTTCACGACCTATTTGAGGTTCCCTCTCGGCATCTGACCGGAGGAACTGAGTAAAATAACGAAAAGCTCAGCACTTCACGAATATAGGTTTAGTGCTTCAGCGCAACGCAAACCCGCTCGGTAACACTGTCTGGTTTGCAGTCCTTGTACATTAAGGGGTAAAATTAAATAAACAAAGACGGTGCATGGTGTTGACATACTTCTTGAAAAATCCATGGCCCAACGCTCATTTTGTTAAGTGGTCAGTCAGATATGGCAGAGGAAGGCTTATACAAGTATATTTGACATCTACTGCGCAGATAAACAGAATGTTAATATTTGTATCTATATTATGCTGCTGTTCTGAATCTTTCCTTTTTAGTTCATTTCATATTTAGCCTCAAAGACCGTACATGTTAGAAGGAAGGTCCGTGAGTAATATCACGGTTTACATCACCTGTATGTCCTCCTGCGTCCCTGTAAATAAACACTAACGTCTGCTAATGTGAAAATCAAACAAGAACCTCTGCAAATTCTTTTAGCTGTGAACAAACAGGTTCGTTGCTAGGATTTGTAAACATTTTATTCAGTCATAATTATTGTCCTTAAAGATGAAAAGTAGTTCGAGAAATGCTTGGATCAACACAAGTTGTTTTCATGTTTAAAACTCTAAGCTGTCTGTTCCTTTGCGCTGGTTGGTTGGAGCAGAAACTATTCTCGCTTCTTTCACAGTGGTCCCAGTCATGCTCCTCTGAATGGTTAATTCATTTCTGGGCTGCTTAAATACGTTTTTCAACTGCGTAGATTATGTAAGCCGGTCACGGTAGCCGAGCGATCTAAGGCATGCACTGTCTTCGCTCGCTCGGAAGCCGGGATCGTGGGTTCGAATCCTACTGAGGGCATGGATGTTTGTGTGCGATTTTTTTCTGTGTTTGTATACAGGTAGAATTGAATTGAAGAAATTCTTCAGGAAGATGGAAAAGGAGACACAAACAGCATCATATTGGGAGACTGGAACAGCATTGTTGGAGATGAACCATATCAGAATATTGTTGGATCACATGGACTAGGAAGACGGAATCACAGAGGTCAAATGCTTATTGACTTTTGTGAACGAAATGGATTGATTGTTACCAACACTTGGTTCAAGAAGCCAAAGAGAAGAATTTACACATGGAAGGCACCTGGGGATTGGAAGAGGCATCAGCTGGACTACATCCTTGTGAAACATCGATTCAGAAACAGTGTGAAGGATGTGAAGACGCTTCCTGGGGCAGACATTGACTCTGACCACAACTTGCTGGTTGCCAAGTTCCGAACCAGGTTGAAGAAAATTATAGGATTTCGAAAGCGCAGACCCAGATGGGATTTGGAGAAGTTATATGCTCAAAGACAAAGCGTGCAAGAGACTCTAGAAGAGAAACTCGGTGCAATTGAAGGTGAAAGCGGAAATGCTGAAGCGCAGTGGAACGATATAAAAGAATGCATGTTAGATACTATCAGTGATTTGGTAGGTAAAGTTGAGAAGATAGCAAGAAAACCATGGGTTACACAGGAGATGATGAGTAAAATGGAGGAGCGAAGGAAATGGAAGAATGTCAACAATGAAGAAGGCAGGAGGAAATACAGGAGACTGAGGAATGAATTGAAAAGAGCCACGGACAGGGCCAAAAAGGAATATCTTGAGAAGATATGTAATGAGATTATGGAATTTCAAAGAACAGGCCGTTATGATTTGATGTACATGAAGACAAAAGAACTAGGATGGAAAGAGAATCATGGGATTCAAAATGTTGGCATCGAAGACTCCCAGGGGAATAGAATAGTAGATCAGAGGCAAGTGCTGAAAATTTGGGAAAATTATATTTCAGAACTATATGATCGACCTAATCGGCCAGAAACCTTAGAAGTTGAACCGGAAGAAGAAGTAGATACAGACGAGAAAGGACCATATATTTTACAAAGTGAGGTGGAAAAAGCTATCAAGGAAATGAGGAAGGGAAAGGCTACAGGAGATGATGATGTACCTGGAGATGTGCTCAAGTTACTGGGAGAAGGTGGTTTGAAAACACTGACAAAACTAATGAACACCATATATGAAAGTGGAGAGTGGCCCAAGGACTTTACAGAAGTTACAATGATTGCCTTAAAGAAAAAGACAAAAGCTACAAAATGCAGCGACCATCGCACAATAAGTCTTATTGCACATACAGCAAAGATAATAGCAAAGATACTTAAAAGAAGAATTGAAAGGAAAATAGAGGATGTACTTGGAGAAGATCAGTTTGGATTTAGAAGAGGAAAAGGAACCAGGGATGCAATTGGGATGATGAGAATTATAGCGGAACGAACTTTGGAGATAGATGAAGAACTGTGTGTTTGCTTCATAGACTGGCAGAAGGCATTTGACCGGGTAAACTGGACCAAATTAATGCAGATCCTGAAAGAAACAGGTATCGATTGGCATGAAAGAAGATTGATTAGCAAATTGTACATGGATCAGAAAGTTAGAGTACGACTGGACAGGGGGGAGACAGGAAGTGTGCAGATTGGAAGAGGAGTTCGACAAGGATGCTGTTTATCACCAATTCTGTTCAACTTGTACAGCGAATGCCTTACCAAGGAAGCTCTGGATGGGCTCGGTGACTTCAAAGTAGGAGGGCAAATTATTCAAACTGTGAAATATGCAGATGACCTTGTGTTAATGGCTAAGGAAGAAACTGTGCTACAGGGCATGATTGATAGACTAATTGAAATTGGAAGGTGCTATGGCATGGAAATGAATGTGGAGAAAACAAAAGTAATGAAAATTTCGAGACAACCAACCCCAGTCACAATAAAGATAGACCAAAAACAAGTGGAGAATGTGAAATGTTTTAAATATTTGGGTAGCTTGTTAACAGATGATGGAAGGTGTACTTGTGAAATTAAATCCAGGATTGCCATGGCAAAAGCTGCATTTAGCAAGAAGAAGAATCTTTTTACCAGCAAATTGGACTTAAATTTGAGGAAGAAACTAGTGAAATGCTACATTTGGAGCATAGCTCTGTATGGGGCTGAAACATGGACACTTAGGGCAGTAGATCAGAAACATCTGGAAAGTTTCGAAATGTGGTGTTGGAGAAGAATGGAGAAGATCAGTTGGACCGATTATGTGAGAAATGAAGAAGTGTTAATTAGAGTCAGTGAGCAGAGGAATATCCTACATGAAATAAGAAAACGGAAGGCTAATTGGATTGGTCATGTTTTACGCAGAAACTGCCTTCTAAAAGAAGCTATCGAAGGAAAGATAGATGGGCGGATAGAAGTGACAAGAAGACGAGGAAGAAGACGTAAGAAGATGCTGGATGACCTTGGGGACAGAAGAGGATACTGTCATTTGAAGGAGAAAGCTCTAGATCGCATTAAGTGGAGGAATTGTTTTGAAAGAGACTGTGGACCTGTCGTCTTGACAGATTACTGATGATGACTGATGATGATGATACAGGTAGAGGCTTGCGACGAGCTGATCACCGGCCCAAGGAGTTCTACGATCTAGTAAAACCGAAGTGAAACGGAGAGTTTCATGGAGGTAGGCCTAGGCCCAAATGAGGGCTGTAGCGCCAATGAAAAAAAAAAGATTATGTAAGATGGAACGGTAGGATGATTATAAATCATTAATTGGAAAGCACATGGAAGGGGAAGGTAATTACGAACTCCTCATTTGCCTGGAACGACTTGAAGAAAGAAACGAAGAAACTCATTTAGGATACACGGTCTTTAGTTCGAGACTCAGACTCAACACTTCTCAGATACGAATCAGGAGAACTAAATAGTGCTTGACTGTGGCAGTCAGTTCCCCTCAATGATGTAGTTACTCATGCCTTACGTAATGGCAATGTCTTTAGCCTGCTTTCCTAAAGTAGGCTCTTGCGATCTCCATCCTGTCTGTATGTCTGTGTGTCCCTTCTATGTAGTTTTGAATGCCAGAACAAATCTTTATAAAACTTGGTGTATATCATGGCACCTGCGCCCATCTCGACGGCACACTTCCTAAATCCCTCCATCAGTCTGTATGTCCCTCCTATTGCTGCAAGCAACGTCTCAGTCAAGTGTATCCGTCCTCCTGGTGCTAGGCAACGGTTCAGTAAACACGTTCGCTCGGCAATAAATGCACGCAACAATAGAAGACTTGTTGGACGCTCTATTTTCTGTGCGGTCATTTTCTTATCAAAGGTTATCCTGTGTGTCTGTCTATCCCCCTGTCATTGCTAGATAACAACTCGGTAAAGACGTTTGCGCCGCAACGAATTGTTGGAAGGGTCGCTTTCTCTGCGGTCCATGTCTTATCAAAGGAAAGTAGGCTATTTCTTGTAATTACAAAGATTACAAAAAAGCTCTTAATTTGAGTCCGCAAGCGAACCATACCGACCGAGCGACCGTTGCTTGTTGGCGAAGTTTAGTGCAAACTTTTGCGGATAGAGGGTGTCGCGTGGTCAGCGCAACGAATCCCCACAGCCTTTAATTTCGGTTTTCTTGATCGGAGCCGCTATTTCCTTGGAATAGCTCCTCAGTTATCATCACGAGGCTGAGTGGAGGCCGTTCCAGACCCACTGCTTCTCCGAAAAATCTAATAGCGCCGGGAATCGAACCCGGACCTCTGGATCTGTAGCCAGGAAATCTGACCACTAGACCACAGAGGCAGTCATTTAGAAAGCTTACACAAGCATTAAATAAGCTGAGAATATGGCGATAAATTTTATGTACTGATTTGAAAGTGACGGTCGTGGACTATTTTAATGTAGTTGTTTCAAGAGACTGAGTGAAAGAACGAAAGTCTCGACGTTTCCTGAATTTTTGAATGTGGCGTAATGTAGAGTCTATTTTACCGAATACAGCTTTACCCTCGTAGCTGTTTACTGTTTGCTCGATGCACGATCGAGACATTCATAAGTCATGAAGATGGAGGCAGTACTTCCCTCCAGAGCCACTAAGCTTGTACCAGGCTGCGAGGCGTCACTTCCTGGAAGTCAGTTCTCTTCATACTCTCCGTCTCGAGAACTTCAGTCTCATACAGACAACGATCTCATTTAGTAGACCTGTAGATAGTACTCGGCAACGTCACACCTACACCTGCCCACCAGATATGCTGCCATGGCACAGACAACTAACTCCATGAAACAGTCATTCTTGAGACCTAACTGTTGCTTAGATACTGAAGAGATTCCCAGCATTTTGCACAACCCGTAGATTTATTACTGTTATCATCTTTGGCAGTCGGTATAGCGACTGGCTAAGGGTTGTGCGGCCCAAGGGTCAATGTCACGAGTCCCGGTAAGGGCAAAATTTCTCTTTTTCCACATCGTCCAGACCGCTTCCGGAGCCAAACCAGCCTCCTGTGCAATATGAACCGGAAGCTATTTCCCCTGGGGGTATAGCGGCCGGTGCGTGAAGCTGACCACGTACCTCCAACTAGTGCGCAGGTCAAGATACGTGGATCTATACTTCTACTCCCCCATAGGCCTTCATGGCTTAGTGCTTAATTAGTTAAATATGGGGACAACTTTTTACTAAATCATTACTTTTTCAGAGAGCACCTAGAGGGACTGAATATTAGTAGGCATTCCTTTAATTCTGCCTTTAATGTCGTCATGAACGCAGTTTTAATTCTTTTAGTGTTTTTCCTGTATGTCTGAAATTTGTCACTTTGGCTTGAATATGTATTCATTATTTTGTCCAGCTTCTATGGAAATCATACCCGCGTGTCAACATTTCCAAAAGGAAACAAACTCCGTTGCCTGTAGTCCGCAAGCGAACTATATCGACCGAGCGACCGCCGCTTGCCGGCGAAGTTAGTGCCAACTTTAGCGAATAGAGGGTGTCACGTGGCCAGCGCATCGGATCCTCACGGCCGTTAATCTCGGTTTTCTAGACCGGAGCCGCTATTTCCTAGAAATAGCTTCTCAACTATCCTCACGAGGCTGAGGGACCCCGTTCCAGACCCAGTACTACTCAGAAAGTGTCATCACATCTAGTGAACCAAATGTAAAAAACCAACGTTAGGCATGCTTATCTATAAAACATTCTTCTGCAAAGCAAAGGCGAATTTACTGTGTCGCTAGCACTCCGGCAACATCACTTCCTCTCCATTTCAGGCTTAGCGTTCCGTTTACGCACCGGGTCAAATGTTGATGTCTGGAGTGCGTTCACTCTACTCGTCAGAGCAACTTCCTGCATGGGCACCGATACACATATGCGATCCAGAGATAAACAGATCTCCCGTTTGCTGAGAACACACTAGTTTATTGGAATTATGAGCATAAAATAGGTTTTAATTTTGTTCTGAAAACACTTCCTTGTCTGATACACTGTACTGCTGCAGGCAAATACTTATATTTTCTAATGTAACCGCCAAGCAAGATGGCTTGAGCAGTAAAGTTTCTGACTTTCATTGGGGAGAAGCCAGCTTCGAATCTCGGGAACGAGACCGGCTGTCCTTACTGAGGTCTTTCTCAGTCTTTTTTCAGGCAAATGTCCGAACAGTACTTTAAATTAGGCCACAGCGGCGGCTTCCTTCCAAATTCTTTCAATTGTTTAGTAAAGAAAATTGATCTACCGTTTTGTGCTATGTAGTCTGAGCTGCTAACAGCGTCGTTACATAAATAAAAAGGTTTTATATAAAATACATACTCGTATATAACCATGTTGTCTCACCGGCTGTTCTGTGGTTTCAGTTTCCCTACGTAATGATTCAACCTGGGGCACGCGGTACCGTAGTTGGTTGAGGTACTATGCCACAAGCCGGAGGGTCGGGGGTTCGAGTCCCGATGAGGCGGATGTTCTGAACTGACCTAATCCTTCCAGCCGCACTATGGCCCTGACGTCGACTCAGCCTCTAACAAAAATGAGTACCAGGTAAGGTACCTTACCACCATCTATGAGCCGATTGTGTAGATAATGTGGGACGATCAACGTCTCACAACCCTATGGGCCTCCATAGCCTGTTACAGGGATAGCTTTACCTTTTACTGATTACCGATTACTTCATGAAAACAAAGCAGCTTCTCTGAATTATATTTTGTAATTATTTCTATTGCTTTTCTCGAATTAACTTACTGTTTAATAATACACCACCTTATTATTAATATGTCTTATTTTTTACCAAGGTAAGGTAGAAATAAAATTATTTCAACATATATGTTTATACTTATATATATAATTGTCCTAATGTGTTGGCACGTAAAAACTTAATTAATTGCTATTGCAGTGACCACTTGCATTAGTTTCGTCAGAACTTCCTTATTGCATATTAGTACTGTTTATTCCTTGTTCTTATTATCCACATGTCCTTTGTTATGTAAGCAGAAATTGTAGTTCTTCCGCCCTGCCATTCTCGAAAATGACCTTTTGGCTGTTGCCTTCAAGCCTTTCTTCCTCTGTAATATAATTATTAGTATCTACGCTGTGCTGTTTCTCCTAGTAATATTTTATAGTTTTTACTGCTTAGTCGTCAAACTATTAATTTTGCCCACGATAATTGCTTGTACATGTACTGTCACGTGTAGAGGTTTGCACTTGATTTATAGTCAGGTTCTGGTTCGTAGTTGTCACCTTATACACAGTACCCGGACCTGCAGGCAATTGCAGCTCTATCACTATTTCCGCACTTTACAGTCCGCCGTTACACCCGCATTGGGGTTCTCAGTCTTCACTAGCCGTATTCTGGCAGCGGATTTATAACTGTCTCACTGTAACTTGAAATCACACATGAAATCTTTTCACAGCCTAATTCCTTTCTTGCCGTTATCCTGCGCCTTAGCCATAAATGAAGTGTTCACAATATTAAATAGAAAATTTTAAAGGATTTTAAAATTATAACTAAAGATTTTATAGTGCTACTACAGGAAAATCAAAATTGACGTGTGCAAAATAATCTATATACCAGACAGATATCAACGAGGTAGATGTTGATAATAACGAAGAAAATAACAATGTGTTTTTTAAATGTTAAATTTTAGACTGGGTTCAGTGTGGCAGCAACGTAAGAGTATACACCTGATGATGGTCGTTAGAGGCCGAAACATGTAGTGTAGAAGAGAGCAAGATCAAAGACATATATTATATTGTTTACACTTGGGACGGAGTTTGTATCATTTACAAATGAAGTGCCTAGCAACGTCAGTACTTGTATGTTCGACAGTAACGTCGATCCCCTTGATGATATGGGTAACAAGTAGTCACAGTGCTCACAAACGTTTCTAATTGTTAAAGGCGCTGTCAGTAGGAAGCCTGGAAGGACTGATGAAAACAACGAAAATCATGATTAAGACAGCCGTTTAATTTTCAAACATTGTACATACCTGGATAATAGAGGGGAATTATTGAAAATTAAGCGCACAGTTTTAAAACAAACCTCTAATAGCAAACTTTATCTCCCCCCTTCCTTTATTTATACTCAAAATTATCAAAACGAATGTGTTCCTTTAAAAGCAGTACACAGTCAACGCAGTTTCCTTCACGCCAATGTTTGCACACCGACACGGATACACAGACAGGGTTCGATGAAGCAGCACTTTCACATGCAGCTACAGTTCTCCATTATACTGAGTCCAGACACAACAACTGCCTCTCAGTTGCATAACCTGACAGGGAATCTGTGCCATTATATCTCGTTGCGTAACTCCGTGACACAGTAACGCGGCAGACGTTACTTGTAACCTATACACCAGAGGCCGCAATATTAAGTAACACTGTGAATCACGGAAGCAATTTCAAAGGAACCAGGTGGCTTGCAGATCGAACTGTGTAACTGTCTCTTAGATAACCACTGAAAATAATTATGTATGCTTCGTCACTTCTTAGATAACTGAAATTGCATATTTGTCTTAATAATTTCTATCAGCAATAGTTATTCTGGTAATACAGAGTGTACCAGGAGGAAAGGAAAATATTATGGGAGGCCATAGTTTCCGTAATTCTAAGCAAGAAAGTGTAAGATTTGAGGCTTTCACGGCGGTGACTATGAAGAAAGCAGTCTTGTGCGATTTGGCACCGTGTATATGTGGTGTTAACCGACGTTTCGGAGGAACGTATCGCCTCCATCTTCAGGGTAGAAGAAAAAATATAAGAAATCTGCAAGCGAAGAGACCGTGAGAACCTGTAAAAGCAGACTGCAGTAGTTCGGATTTGGCGCCCAATATTATTATTCCCTCCGGCATGTCAATCTGTATGAAGCGTCAGTTGGCCGTTGTGACTGTTGATAGTGACGGTAACAATTAAGAAGTTCCACCAGTCTCCTATTATCTTCTGTCAGTTTCGTACATTTTTTCCGTTCTCTGTTTTCGAATATTCTGAATTTGGGAAGGTAGTATATCTCAAACGTTATAGCGACTTGCTGGGAGCCTTGGGTTAGAATCTCTGAAGGGGAATGATATTTTTCTATAATTTGCAGTGTCCAGACATGCTCTTGGGCCCATCGAGCCTCCTATCCAATGAGTACCGACTGATCATTCCATGGGGGTGAACCGACAGGGGTATGAAGCTGATCACTCACCATCCTCTAGTGCCGAGGTCAAGAATCGTGGAGCTATAACTCCACTCCCCCGTACGTCTTCATGGCGAGGTGCTCAATTAATTAAGCACGGTGGTCTTTACCCTTACATTGCGTATCCGCGTTTTCCCCTTAAGTTATCTTCTTTTTGTTAGCTTGGTTAGGCCAACCCAGGTTGTGGCAACCTGCGTTAAGAGGGGCCACCGAACTCTGAGTACTTATATAAAGTATAATTGTGACTATGCACAGTTTTGGCAAGTCAGTTAATTTAATATATGCGCCATGGGAGAATGTAGCGGCAACCGGCGAAACATTTAGCAAAATTTCTCCTGACTCTGCAGGGGCGTTGTAATGCTTACTGCAGGTGTAGTATGGTTGTAAAATTGTTTAGGCTCCCGCTGTCGGACTCACATGGACCTGCAACAGTTTGCATGCACTTTTCGCTGAGTGACAGATGGGGGAGCGCGCGCTCATGTATTTATGTATTAGTGTAGGAGGTCTCTGTATCATAGAGTTTACAAATCCCCGCCTTAATGTGAGAGACATATACAAACATCTCGAATGCTGTTTTTGTATATTTTAATCTTCACGTGGGATCAGGAGCTTGATGTCGTTTATGCACGGACAGATTTAGACTTGTTTTTGTATTGAGAAATCGCGAGGGTTTTGTTTAAAGTGGGGCATCTCTGTGCTGCTGCAGATGTTGATAGTGAATTCATGCTAATACCCCGTACCGTGAAGAACGCATCAACTACAATGTTTCCGGATTCCATAGTTTCATGTCTCCACTTCCTCCCGTTCACAGGGTTGAATCACCTCTGTTGGAGCCCCTTCGCTCTTCCCTGTTCATCTTTCAAGCCGGCGCACAACATTCCCCCCTCCCCCTTCACTCTTAAATTCCCAGTCTCAGAATATTTGGCTGACTGCCATTTCTTTTTACTGCAGAAGCCACGTGTTGCGATCACGCAGTTCGCCATCTTAGGTGTTCTATACATTGTCGTTACGAGAAGGAAAACTTGTGAGCACACCACAGTTTTCTTTGGTCCTTTATTGCCGCTGTTCCAGCTGTTGTATAACGTCAAACATGAGATAATTATCATAAATAGTAAGCAGTTTATGTTTTATTTCCGATGTCTTGAGTGAATACTGGTTTGGGAATTATTCGGAAGGACGCAACCATGGCCTGATTACAGCACTGAATCACTATCATGAAATTTACCTGGAGGGACTGAGGAAAAGTGGGAATAACAGCAGGTTGGCCGGTGTTCCGGCCGAGTTTCGAAACTAACATCTCTATAATGCAGATTATGAGTTGTACCGCTAGGTCCACCTGCTCGGCTGAATAGTGAGAAATGAAAGCTGTAGAAAGAGGTGGCCCTTGCCTGTATCAGAATATTATTACTATTAGGAATTTCACTGAAGAGACTGAGGAATATTATTCAAGATTAGCCTGTAATTCTGCCGAGATCTGAACTGAGAACTCTCCATGATTCGAGTAATTGATATTAAACATTCAGTTATCGGAATAAAGAAATACTGATTTTTCCTTTTAATAATCAAGGAGGATGAGATGGGCAGGGCATGTAGCAGGAATGGAGATAAGACGAATGCACATGGTATATTGATGGGAAAGCCGGAAGGAAGGAGACGACAAGGGAGACAAAAACGGGAGTGGATGGATAATATTAAAATGGATCTTATAGACACAGAATGGGGTGGTATGAACTGGATCGATCTGGCTCAGGATAGGGACCAGTGGAGGACTCTTGTGAGCAGGGTAATGAACCTTCGGGTTCCATAAAATGTTATGAAATCCTTGAGTAGCTACGCGACTGGCGGCTTCTCAAGAAGGATTGAGCTCCATGTAGTTAGATAGTTAAATCATTAATGAAAAGAATCTTTTTATGCATCATTTGATGTTCTCCCAGTGGTGATTATGAAGAGTTTTGTCCTCTGCTAAATAATGCCGTGTAGTCCGTTGAAAGTCAACCGACGTTTCGGCTTAATCTTCGACCCTGAAAATGGAGGCAACATGTTCCTCCAAAATGGCGGCTGACATTCAACGGGCTACACGGGCTATGCCAGAAGATTGAACTATTCTGGATATATAATACTTATTAGAATTACTTTTAAGGTAAATGTAAAGCTATCCCTGTAACAAGCCGTGGAGGCGCATACGGTTGTGAGAGGCCGAGGCTCCCACATTTTCTAAACAATCGGCTCATAGATGGCGGTAAGGTTGTCAGCCTTACGCCCCCCCCCGGAAAAGATCTGGTTCTCATTTTTGTTAGAGGCTCAGTCGGCACCAGGGCCGTAGTGCAGCTGGAAAGCTTAGGTCAATCCAGTGGCCTCATCGGGAATAGAACCCGCAACCTTCCGGCTTTGTAGCATAGTGCCACTTCTTTTTCCAAACTCATAGCCTTTTGATGTTCCCTGTGGATACACAGACTGTACGAGTGCTTAATAGTACCAAAGCGACAAGTATAAACGGAAAGTGTCTTCTGAACAAATATATATAGTAACTGTTCACATTTCTGCAAAGTGTGTTTCTGCAGTATAATAATTCCCTGACCCTTGAGTCATGGCAGGCTAGATCACTTCATATGGAGACATCCCCAGAATGCTGAGTTTTCCGAGGAAGAATCATCTAACTCCTACTAATAAATTCTTTCACTTAAGAACTAAAATTTGAAGAAAGAATGTTTCACTTCTATGCATTACATGTATAAACATCACGAACAAACTCCGGTGAACCCCAGAGTCAACCTCTCTTTCCTGAGTGATGTGATTGTTACGATGTAGGCCCATCAAGAATAATTGAAAATGGGAATAATGTTAGTTGCTCGACATCTCCTCAGCCCCCTATAAAACGTGTGTGAAATAAGTTTACGTAATTATGCATAGTAGAGGCATGTTGCCTTAACACATTTCTGATTAGGACTGATATCTACTTGAGCATCCAGAAGCACCAAGAGGTTCTACACGCGAGATATTTACAAACATGGGTTCACTCTTGGGTGTATTGGAGCATGCGGTAGCGTATTTGTTTGAGATACTATGCTACAAGCTAGAAGGTCGCGTGTTCGATTCACGACGAGGTCATTGGATTTTTCAATTTGCCTAATCCTTTCAGCTGCAGTATGGCCCTGGAATCCACTCAGCTTCCAAGAGAAATGAATACCAGGGATCTTCCTGGGGTAAATGGTGGCCGGCGCGTAAGGCTGACAACCTCACCGCCATCTGTGAGCCGATTGTAAAGAAAATGTGGGAGCCTCGATGTCTCACAATCCTATAGACCTCCACGGCCTGTTTACAGGGATAACTTTACCTTTTATACCTGGGGTGGATTACAGTTTACATTTTGTTTCTTGGAACGATAGAAGTGTTATTGGCTTTCGTGGCAATGTAATAATAATAATAAAGTGAATGAAGAGTGACCAATTGACCAGATTTTTAAACAGTTGATCCTGTCCGTGCATTGAAGATTAACCTATCATTGCTGACCTTCGAGTAGTCGGTCCAGTGGTCGATTGATCTCGCAATGGATCGGCCCATCTGTTAGCTGCAAAATGAAACAGCTGTAACACATGCTTATTTAGTGGAGAAAAGTAATTTCTGATGGTTTGGATTAACGGGGAACTGGGAAAATTTGTGTCACTTCTGCTTTGTTCATTATTAACCCCTTATGATTTAGGGAATGTCATGTAGTTAGTTTAGGCACTGTGTTAGAAGCCGGAAGGTCGGAGGTTCGATTCCCGATGAGGTCATTTTATTTTTCAGTTGACCTAATCCTTGCAGCCTCACTGTGTCCCTGGGGTCGACTCAGCCTCTGACAGAAATGAGTACCAACAATCTTCCTTCGGGGTAAAGGGCTGCCGGCCCGTAAGGCTGGCTACCTCACCGCCATTTGTGAGCCGACTGTTTAGAAAATATTGGAGCCTCGACGTCTCACAAACTTATGGGCCTCCACAGCCTGTTACAGGGATAGTTTAACTTACCTTTATGATTCAGGGAAGAGATGAACCCAGAATCACTAGCGGAGAACGAATTTAATTTCATTTGTTCTAGTCTCAAGGCGAAGCTTACCATGGGTGACCAATGGGTATAATGATTTAGTTCCTAGCTGGACTTGCACTTGTAACATTCCTATTCATAATCTGGAGGTCCGAATTCTAGTCCCGGCCAAAATCCTGGTTAACGTGTGGGTGTCTATGGTCTTCCTCAGTCCCCTCGAAGTTAATGTTGATGTTATGCCTGAAATTAACCAACGATTGTCTTTCCTTCCCGTTCATTTGTCATTATTCATCCAATCATTGGACGCCAACGTCATCGTGAAGTAAACTGAAAATAAGTGACAATATCAGTAAAGACTGCTTACCCTGATGATAGAAACAGTAGAGTCCTCCGAAACTTTTGTAACCACCCACGAGGCTGAATTATGTCGTATGCTAGAGACCAAAATTTGAAAGAACCACAAAGTAGGGCAATTTCCTCTCATCTAAAGAAGCGACAGCGAAACGTATCCAACCTAGCGGACACACGTGTCAAAGTATGGGTAATTTGGTTTAAGTCATTTCAGTCTCCTCACAAATATCATTTCTTTTGGCATAATTTTTATTCGCTGGGGTGTTTCTTGCTGTTACAAAAAGGAAGAAAATAAATTTCAGTTGTAACTTAAGTGTTGCTCTTATCTAGGGACTGGTATAGGATTTTTGGGATTTGGGGATCACCTTAACAGTCGCCAGGATGTCTGTGTGACCTTAATTTGTTGAGAAAGAAAACTCTAGAGGCAGGGAAACACGAAACAATATAGGCAAGTAATTGGCCACCATGCGTTCATCTCCACACCAAAATCGCCCTTATGTTTGTTTGTATTTGATAGAAATGGTCCTGTTCTTTTTGTTTTCTCAGTTTGCTAATGAAATGGAATGTAATTTTTTTTTAATTCGTTTAGTTGGGGGGGGGGTGGAGTCCAACTGGGTCTACTCGACACGGCGGCCACTGATTGGCCTATTGTACCTGCCCCGGTTGATTATGAAAATGGAATGGAACTGATGATACAAAAATATAACATATTTGGGATGGATGGAAGATGATCAGAGAGAATTCGAAAGCATGTTTGTGTGTACCGAAGGAGAACCTTGTTGACCGAGAAAGAGAGACCAAGGGTCAGGCCATCTGATTTATATTCTGGCAGTTTCAGTTTCGAACTTAGGCCCTGCACCGACTATCCAAATTATTGTTTCCCTAGGTTTACCCCAGTAAGTCCAATGAAATTATAGGTTAATACCTATATTAGGCCATGACCACTTCCAATGTTTGCAACTCATTTTTTATCATCAGCCAGTTATTCGACACAATAGAGTGTTGATCTATTGATAACGTCGTTAAACAAAGTAAAAGTAAACAAAAAGACAAGTACTCTAATTCGGTGAGAACTAGAAGTGTTTCAGTAGACTCAGAAGGTTTTAACTGACTATCTAACTAACTAACTAAGTAACTAACTAACTAACTAACTAACTGACTGACTAATTAATTCCATGAATCTGAGTTCTTCAAAAGCCAAGGATAGCTACTCAGGAAATTTTCAATATTTCATATAACGCGAAGGTTCATTACCATGTTCACAAGAGCCCTCCACTGGTCCCTGTTCTGAGCCAAATGAATCCAGTCCATACCACCACATCTTTTCTTTCCAAGATTCATTTTAATATTAGACTCCCATATATGTCTAGGTCTTCCTAGTGGTCCCTTTCTTTCTGGCTTTCCCACCAAAACCTTGTATGCAGTCCTCTCCCGTATGTGCTACATTCCCTGTCCATCTCCTCTTGACTTGACTATCCTGATTATATTTATTAAAGAGTAAAAGCTATGAAGATACTTATTAAGCACTTTTCGCCATCCTCCTATCATTTCATTCCTCTTCGGCCAAAATATTCTTCTAAGCACGTTGTTCTCAAACACCCTCTGACTATATTCCTCCCTTAATGTCACACATTTCACACCTGCACTCAACTAAAGGCAAAGCTATAGTTTTCTAGATGCAGATTCTGATGCGTATTATACCGAATATATGAAAGCGACGGTAACATTGGCACCATGAGGGGATTCTTTGATCCTGAAATGTGTAGTAATAGATTTTAGAAGACCACCGAATACTCACTAACTCTGCGGTATAATTTAACGGCTGTGGGGTCTCCCCCTTTTCCAGAGGCGTTAGCTGTTTCCGACCGTCTCTGTGGTCTAGTGGTCAGAGTTCCTGGCTACAGATCCAGGGTCCGGGTTTGATTCCCGGCGCTATAAGATTTTCTGAGAAGTAGTGGGTCTGGAACGGGGTCCACTCAGCCTTGTGAGAATAATTGAAGAGATACTTAAAGGAAATAGCGGCTCCGGTTTAGAAAACTGAAATTAACGGTCGTGGGAATTCGTTGCGCTGACCACGCGACACACTCTATCCGCTAAAGTTGGCACTAACTTCGCCGACAAGCGGCGGTCGCTCGGTCGGTATAGTTCGCTTGAGGACTAAAACTACGGAGTTTGTTTTGTTTTTGTTATGTGTGTCCACGGCTGAGAGACGTCACTTCCTGAAATATTTCTTTTGTTAGGTTATAAATATGTGCAGGAGGTTTGTCATAGATCTGAGTTATTTATTCTGGAATATTGAATTAATTTTAGGTTGGAAGAAATTAAGCACGATTCCAGTGTGTCAAGGCAGTTCGTTTATAGAGTGTGAATTTCTCACAATACGAGTATGGAGACCGCAGGAAGTATCAATTTGTGTATTAAGAAAGAAGAAAATTTACTTTTGGAGTAATTGTGTGTTTTAAGGTTAGTATGTATGCATAGAAGCAGTAATTAATAAAGTAAAGGAGGTGAAGTTTTCCCTGTGGTTATTTAATCACCACCTATAAAGACATACGGGGGAGTAAGTTTCACACACCGGCAGCTACACTCCTGGGGAAGGTCTCCGCGGTACCCACTGGATAAGAGGCTGGGTGGGCTCCAAAGCCGGCCTGGGTGCTATACGGAAGAGGAAAATATTTTGGAGCTGCCGGAAATGAAAACCCAGTTCCTCGGCCGTTCACCTCATACTCTAGTTGTTACACAGGCTTGAGTATTACAGAGTAACTCTTAAATCCAATTTCTATGTGGAAAGAGCAGTGATGTACGAAAGGAAACTAAATATTGTAGTTTAAGAAGGAGATTGAACTCGGGTAATGCTTGCTACCATTCAGTCCAGAACATTTTTTCTTCCCGTCTACTGTCTAAAAACATAACAGAATACACGAGACTAAAAATTTTCCTGTGGTTTTACATGGGTGTGAAACTTGGTCTCAGATATGAAAGGGGGAACACAGACTGAGGGAGTTTGAGAACACGGTGTTGAGGAGAATATTTGGACCGAAGAGAGATGAAGTGACGGGAGGTTGGAGAAAACTGCGGGGAGTAATAACTTGTAATCTTCTCCAAGTATAATTAGAATGATCAAGTCCAGGAGGATGAAATGGGCATGGCATGTAGCACGAATGCGGGAGAAGAGGAATGTATATAGGATATTGGTGGAAAGCCAAAAGGAAATAGAATACTAGAAAGACTAAGATGTAGGTGGGTGAACAATATTAAAATGGATCTTAGAGAGATGGGATGGGATGTTATGGATTGCATTGATCTGGCTCATGATGGGTACCAGCAGAGGGCTCTTGTGAACACGGTAATGAACTTGGGGGTTCCATAAACTGCTGGGAACTTCTTGTTTAGCTGTACAATTGGCGAATTCTCAAGAAGGGCTCACCTCCATCAGTGAGTGAGTGAGTGAGTGAGTGAGTGAGTGAGGCAGTAGCTCCCTACATATGTGGTATACATTTTTTGATTTTTTAAATATGTACTTGTCTGACCCAGTTTACTCTTCAAGTGGCATTCAAATACGAGAATACCCATCATTCTGTGCAGTGTTACAAAACGCCACGAGGCCAACAGACACAAGGGCAGTTGCTGCATCAGAACCGTGCCGGAAGCATTACAGTGGCTGCAGTAATAATGCAGAGTACTGGAAATGTTTTGCGACGAATTGGGCTCAAGTTGCATTGCCAACGGTGAAATAATTCTGTGTCTACATGTGGAATATCTAGAAGTAATTTGAAAATAACTTTGCCACGTAGTCTACATAAGTATGTCACTATCCGTGTCCAGTCTCAGAGTATCAGTAATCAACTTCTATTTCGGATGCTGAAAGATTCACTTAGTAACCTGAGTACTTCGTTAGATTTTGTGGGGTTTGAGGTTCTCACAGCAGGTAGCAAGCAAAACTCTACTTGCGGCCTTCTTCAAGTTGGATTCTTGCTTGGCTTATTCGACATTGAAGATGGAGGCAGCGTGTTCTTCCTAAATGTCGGTCTATTTTAAACGGACTGCACGGCGTTATAGCCTAGCAGATAGAAATCTTCATTATATTTTATTACAAAATATATTTGAAATTTTCATACCATTACACTCATTGTTCGCCCTTCCTTTTCTTGCTTACGAAAACTATTCAAATTACCGAAATTAAAAAAGTAAAATTTTCCCTGTGCTTAACAAATTAAGCACTACGCCATGAAGCCGTATGGGGGTTGGATGTATAAACCCACATTTTCTTGACCTCGGCACTAGTTTGAAATGAGTGGTCAGCTTCACGTCCCTGCCGCTTTACCCCCGGGGAAAGCGCCCCCGGCACCCATTTAATAGGATGCTGGATGGGCCCCAGAACCGGTCTAGACGTGTAGAAAAGAAAAATTGCGCCCCTACCAGGACTCGAAACCTGACACTTCGGTCATCCAGCCCTTAACCAGTTAAAATTACTGATATTAATATTAATACACATATATTTATCGATGTGTCTTTGCAGTGTGCATTACATTTCATATGCTTATAATGAATATTAATTTGTTTTTAATAAGTATGTTACCGCTTAGATCGTTCCAAAAAATCCACCCAGTTCCGAAGTCCTTGTAGAAATTTCGTCAACAACATTTGGCGGTGAAATTTTTTGGGCCCTGTGCCCAACCCTCAAGCTTTGAAGACCGTATCTTGTTTTCTGTGGGCTATTGCTCATACAAGAAATTTGTAGCTGCCTTCCATATCTGGATGGATCCTAGGGTTATGAAGGTGCGAGTAGATAAAATGGACCCAGAACCGTGTCCAGTGGTGGGCCTTCACAGCGGCGTTGAACTTGCAGGTTCTGTTGCTACAGTATTAGTTAGCTGGTCAGTTAGATCAGCTTGTATGCACACAAAATAATTCCTTTTATTAAGAATTAAACATTTCAGAGCACAGTAGTTACTGTATACTTGTATATAACGTGCTTTAAAAACTCAAGGAAGCTGCATATAATCATCAGGAAACCCTTAACATTTGACTGGGGGAACCTCGTTGTACCTGTGCCGATCACAGTGGCCGCGCGGTCTAAGGCCTGATTCGTCTTAGCTCGCTCGGACACTGGGATAGTGGGTTCGAATCTATGTGCGTTTATTCTGTGTTTGTGTTGTTCTGTATGTAGGTAGCGGCCTTGCGACGAGCTGATCCCACGTCCAAGGAGTCCTGCCGACTGCGTATAGGATTAAGAAACTGAAAAATGCGACAAAGATTCAAAGAACTCTAGAGCCATCGAGAGAGAGAGAGAGAGTGAGTTGTACCTGTAGCTAGTAATTATCTCTCTTCTGGTTTCTAAACTAAATAACTAATTCCATGGTACAGCATCTTCCTAAAAAGTTGGCACTTGCACAAGGGCTAAGAATTTGACTGCTTGTATGGAAGTCGAAGTTCATTATCGCATCTACAAAAGCACGACACTGGGAGCTGGCATAAGACAGTTGATTTCAGTTGACCAACCCCATGGGTCAGACTCCTCTTTCAGAAGCGTGTTATGGTTCAGTAAAGAAATTCCCCGCATTTTGTGGAACCGGATGGTTCATTACTGTCTTGAGAAGAAGTCGGGACTAGTCCCTGTCCTCAACCAGAAGGATTTCAAGCCATCATATTCACATATTACGTCTCTGAGATCCCTCCTTCATCCACGCAAGATCACCCAACAAGATCGACCTTCAATGTTCTGACCAAAGTTATGTATGAATTTCTGATTCTTCCCATGTGTGGCAAGAGATGTAGTAGCACAGTCTGTATAGGAACGGGCTACGGGTCGGACTTCCAGGGTTCGATTTCCGGAAAGGGTGTTTTTCTTCTCCAAAGCGTCCAGACCGGCTTTGGGACTCACCAAGCGTCTTGTACAATGCGCAGGAGGCGATTTCCCCCGGTCTAAGGCGGCCACGGAGTGAAGCTGACCACTCATTTCCAACTACTACCTAGGTCAAAAATGGTGGAGCCATACCTTCACCCCCTCTTATATCCTCATGAGCTAGTGCTTAATTATTGTAATTCAGCACACTAACAGTTCTTACAAATATAAGTATTGTGTTAAATAAACACATAATCTAGACTTTAATTAAAACTAAAAGACGTTGAAACATTACAGAGTGGAATGATTTTGGTGACACTTGTTCCTTTGTTTCGTTTTTAGCGCACTTCTCTTATTTTTAAAAAGGGAAATTAGGGGTTAACCCATCTTCATGCCGCCTTCATGTCAGTGGATTCCCCGTATTAACATCTGAAGGCCTGCACTAATTTGTAGGAAATCTGGTATACATATCATGGCACCTGAGCCCTTCGCAACGGCGTACTTCATAAATCCCTCCCATCAGTCTGTGTGTCTGTATGTGTATGCCTCCTATTGTTTCTAGGCAATGGCTCGGTAAAGTGTATCCCTCCTTTCATTGCTAGACAGCGGCTCATGTAAACACGTTCCCGCGGCAACGAATACACACAACAATTGAAAAATTATTAGACGCATATACCTGTGGGTCTGATTGTGTATTCCCTTATCGTTGCTAGGTAACAGCTCGGTAAAAACGTTTCCGCTGCAACGAAGAACTGTTGGAGGCGTAATTTTCTATGCGGTCCATGTCGTATGAAAGTAAAGTAGGCGCTTACTTCCCAGAAATTCTTGTATAATTTATGTAATATCACATGCTACTACATGATTGCACTACTGCACAGCCACACCGATACAGAGACTGAAAGGCATGACATAAAGTGGAACCGCCACGTGTCGTGACTTCAGAGTGGGTCTCGTGCAGCTGCCTGGATGTTACGTAACACTCCTGCACACGTGTTTGGCATCTCGCTCCAGAAATGTGGATTTCACCGAAGAGCCGTGTTGTACGAAACCGTATTTACATACTAATATGTAAGAGCATAACTCTGCGTTAAAGTTTCGGAGTGGTTTGGAATTTAATGGTTGTGTAGCAGCTTAGGTCCCATTTCCACAAGATTTGTGGTACATCTTAACTGACCTTCAAACAACCGTGTGGTTGCATGGAAAGAGCTTCATTCAAAATACTTCAGAATTACTTGGGTTTTGGATTTTGTCCATTGTTCGGTATTCTAGAAACTAGAAAACAGCGTTTCCGAAACTGGATGTTTTCGTCCTCACGTTATCGCCAGTGACAGGTTAGTTCTTTTATAAGGGACCCAACAGAGTATGTGTCTTCCCCCCACCTCACCTGAGGACGGAAACAGACCCAGTTTCTGAAACACTGTTTTTTCTAGTTTCCAGTAAACCGGACGCTGGACAAAGTCCGTGAACCCAGCAATTCTGAATATTATACACCATCGTCAGAGCGCTTTAGAATCCACATGTTTCACTCAGGCCAGTGGTTCTCAAAGTCACGCCACAGACATGTACGGAAAGGGAGCCTTAAAAACGTATGAAACATTCTATTGATATCGGCATCTTAAAGCGTTCTTGATTTAGTCCTCATACTCTGTATAAGTTGGCTGAAGCAGTGATGCTTTTGGTATGTATTCGGGACCTGCCCGGTTAGAATCTAGGCTAAAAATCGATTTGCTTGACTGAGGTGTTCCTTGGTTTTCCTCAACTCCTCCAGACAGATGCTCAAATAATACTCTAAACCATGTCCACTTCTTTTTATATCGTTTCCATTTCAATATTCACTATCATCCAATTACAGACATCTTAAATAAACTGTAAATAAATAAATAAATTAAATTTCTTGCTAACAAAATCTTAAGATTCAGTACATTTTCGCAATCTTTATTCTCAAATGTTTCCCCAGTAATCGCTTCCATCTGCCTGAAAACATAAAGTTTAATAAAATACTACAAAAGCAGATTTACTCCTTTTGCATGCGATTTCTGGGTACATCTTGTCACACTGCGGGAGTAGGGTGAAACTGGGGCTCTGCCTTTTGTAGTATCTTATTGGGCCAGACTGTACTGGACTGCATTAAGCCAATGTGTTCGCAGCATAAGACTTAACAAACTATAGATCCTGTAGAAGTGTCTGGATCTTTACAAGAGATGTAAACTTTGAGATCAAGAAACTGCAAACAGTTTTGCTTTTGTTATGTTCGTTCTGTAGCTGAAAATAAATGGAAGCATTGTCTAGACGTGTAAGTTCTAATGAATCATTGTTTTTATTCTTCATTATCCCTTTTCTCCTTGTTCCGTATGTCGCACGTGCCCTGAAGAAATCTGAAACCGCGTCGTAATGTGCCTAGTGCACGGTTGCGCGAGGAACGGCAAGGAACTGGACGCGTATCGGCGAAACTTGAATTTCTAACGGAATCCAGTTCCTGGGTGTGCAAATACAGCAATTTCTCGGTTCCCCAATATCTTTGCATTAATGCCAGTGATTCTGGGTGTTTCAATCTGACTTATTTTTTTCTTATACGTCTGAATTTACTTAAACTAGAAGGTTAACCAGAGATTCGTCGAGGCAGCTTTAGTAAGATTTTGATGCAGACATTATAAATAAAGTGTGAGGATTATGAATGTCTTTGTCTTCCTCCACAAGAACTGGATGAGTATATGAACATTACATGGACACAGTTCATTGTCTGGAGTATGTTTGATACTGTCCCGTATCCTGGTAACGCGACAAGAAATTATGGGTTCCGGATTAGACGATGCTGTTTATTCGACAGTTACTCGATTACACTCACAATTACGGTACAGTCACTGACAAATAAGGCCCTTTCAGACGAAACGACCTGATTAGTCCGTCGTCTCTCGCATTTCCCCTTCAAAGGTTATACTCTTGCGCCGCTCTTCTCGGTGGAGTGTCTTCTTCTCTCGGTTCCCCTTATCTCTCGTCGGATCTGAACTGTCCTGCGCCTTGTCTTCTACCCTCTTAAGTAGCTCTTCGCGTACCGCTGAGAAAACATCTTGTCTAAGAGTTCTGTTTCGCATGTTAGCTAGAATATTCGTTAGCGGGGGCTATTCGTTGCCGTGGGAACTCAACAAATTTGTCTCTGTTGTCTAGGCAGTTTCTTAGGTAGTTGTCTTTCCATTTTTCGTTGTCACTGAAGTATGCGTTCCCATTGTGGCTGTTGCGTAGCGATGGACATCATATAGTCCGGCTTTTAGGCGGCACGCCATAGTATCTACTCTCAAACTGGACCCCTTTCCCTAAATAGGCGTAAGGATTGAAATACTCCTCAGTTTGCCCCGATAGAAAGAGCTAGTGACGTTGTGAATATTAAAACACGCCAGACAATGGAAAGTCGTGTTATAAATCAGCCATGTTCCCGAAACTTTAGAGAATATTAAGGAGTGGTTGCTTTGATGTACAATTCGCAGCTCGGAAGTAAACTGTTCTTCGCAGCTACAGTAGGCCTGGCCTTGGCTGGAGATTTCGCCTTCTGAGAGACAATGTCGTGTAGTCCGTTGAAAATAAACAGACGATTCGGAGGAAAATATCGCCTAACTCTTCAGGATTGAAGAACAAGCCAAGCAAGAAACCAACTGGACGCGGGTACCAAGCAGAGCTGTTTCAGATAATTCTTAAAATAGACACATTTCTGTAGGACTTGAGGATCTTACAGGGGTGCTGATGAGTTGTATCTCCTGGGATATGCCGCCGTGTAGCTCGTTGAAATTCGACCAACGTTTCCGTGGAACATGCCGCATTTGCTTAAGCGTGAAACCAGCATGAAGCGGATAGCAAGCAGAGCAGTGACCCTGAAGATGGAGGCAACATGTTTCTCAGAAACATCGGTTTACTTTCAACGGAATACGCGGTGTTGTATCGCAGAAAATAGGACTCTTGATGTTAACTTCTTCGCTCCACGTCACTGAAGAGTCAGCGCCATTGTTTCTCAAGCTGTCCAGCGCAATACTCATTGGTGTAATCGAACATCGAGGTCGAATGTTATGACTATCCTGGTTTTCCTCAGTCCCCCCTGGAAAGTACTTATTTACACGCTTTCTTTCGCATCAATTCCAGTCCGCCATTAAAAATAATAAATTTGACGCTTTATAAACTTTGAATAGCCCAGGGACCAACAGACTGATTCCATAAAAGAGGTAAAGTTGTTCCTGTGCTTAACTAATTAAGCACTACACCACGAAGGCGTATGGGAGAGTGGATGTATAGATTCACATTTTCTTGACCTCGGCACTAGCTAGAGCGGAGTGGTCAGCCTCACTCCCCGGCGGTAGCCCCGGCCGCTTTACCGCCGGGGAAAGAGCCCCCGGTACCTATTGGATATGAGGTTGGGTGGACCCCAGCGCCTGTCGACGTCATGGAGAAATGAACATTCTTGACCCCACCGGGATTGGAACTCCGATCTCTCGGTCGTCCAGCCAGTAGTCAGTCGCTATACCGACTGAGCTTTACCGGCTCACCGGTTAATTCCGTAGAGGCAGTAAAGATTGACCAGGGTGTGCTGAATTTTTGGTCTCCTCTGTATCGTAGTTTCCATGGAAACATCAAACCGGATTTGGAGGTCGAGTCATGGTGAGCTGTACGGCGCCCTTTGAGGGGATGTTTTTCTTGGCACAGTTAATAACCAGTCAACTGAAATTTAGTGCACATTAGCCAGGGATGTAGGAGTGAACCGAAATGTTACTGCATATAACGTATTGCACTTGCAGACTACCGCGCCAGAGCACGTATCGGAGGCAGCGCTGATGAAGTGAGAGGCGCTTCATAAAGATGGGAACAGACTGTGGCACGGTTAGAAGTGGCCCGTTATTTTACCTTGACTGTTGAGTAAGAAGCGGGGGCAGACTTCATCTTGCGAAACTAGTCAGTATATTCCCCGCTGTTGTGGGCGGCTGATTCCCTTGATCAGAAAATCCTTCCACTTTGCGCTGAAACACAATGGTTTCATTTCACGCAAGCTCACGTCCGCTCTTTGTTTGAGATCTATATTAACATTATGCTTACCACTTGGTCTCCGTAAAGTGCTGTATTATTTTGTATGCATTAAAACGGACATGATTTCTTCAATATCTAAACTTTGTGAAAGGTACTGCTGTCACGGGTTGTTTAAAAATATGGAGTCAGTATGCTACCGCTATGTTATTTGTGATTATTCATTAAATAGTATCTTCAAACAGCGAAACCTGGGTTTCGCTTGTGATAGACCTGTAGGCCTATGCTACTTGAACTGTTACTTTTAACAGTTAAAGAATCTTAATTTCATGCAAAATTACTTTAAAATAATAAATTAAAATCACGTTAATTGTTAAAATATGTAACGATTACACAGAATTAGATTATTGGATTGTTTTATGAACTACATTAATTGTTTAGCTGAATTCAATGGGATACAATTTTTATAAGCAGTAAATCGGGAGAGATATGTTACGAAGTTTTCGCGATGTGTTTTAAATTATTATCGCTCTATTTGCCTGGACGAACTCAGAAAGCCGCACTGTGGCCCTGGGGTCGACTCAGCCTCTAACAGAAATGAGTACAAGGAATCTCCTCGGAGGTAAAGGCCTGTCGACGCGTAACACTGACATCCTTACTGCAATCTGTGAGCCGATTATCTAGAAAATGTGGTAGCCTCGGTCTCTCACAACCCAGTGGGCCTCCATGGCTTGCTACAGGGGCAGATTCACATTTTAACTAAGTCTCCAAATTTTTTCTTCTCGTCTGCTGTCTGCAAACGTAAATATTAGAATATACAAAACTATAATTTTTGCCTGTGGTTCTGCATGGGTGTGAAACTCGGTCTCCAGTATTAAGGGAAGAACACAGACTGGGGTATTTGAGAACAGGGTGTTGAGGAGAATATTTGGACTTAAGAGAGATTAAATGACAGGAGGTTGGAGAAAACTGCACACTTACGACTTTCTTTGTATGTTTTGACATGAATACTTACAGTGATGAAGCCAAGGAGGATGAGACGGGCAGAGAATGTAGCACGCATAGGGAGAAGTGGAATGCTTATGTCGTTGTGGTGGGAAGGCCAGAAAGAACGACACAAGCAGAAAATTCTAGACATAGATAGGAGGATATTATTAAAATGGATCTTAGAGAGATATCATGGAGTAGTATGGACTAGATTGATATGAGTTAGGATAGGAACCAATGGAGGGCTCTTGTGAACTCGGAAATAAACCCACGGTATCCTCAAAATGTCGAGAAACTCTTGAGTACCTGAGCGACTGGCGGCTTTTCAAGAAATGCTCAGCTCCATCGAGTTTCTCGTAGTTAGTTCACTAAGTCTCCAAATTTTAATGACATAAACCTCGTCTACATTGAAAGTCTCTGGATTATCTCTCTCCGGTGGTTGCAGAATATATGACTAGTAATCATATACCTTGCTGACGCAGTCAGCATCGCGTCATACAGTTGCCTATCCATATATGTTCTGCCGAGAGACTGACATTTATATTTATCGCGTCATAATATGTCTGTCGTCATTATTAATATCTAATGTGTAGACGTCATTGTTTAAGAGTTGTAAAAATTTGTACGTCATAATTCTATTTTAAACTAACCGAAAACAAGTTTTAGAACAAATTCGACGTCATTTGTAACAGCTATGTTTACTTCAATTAAATATGTGTAAACATACTCTGCATAAAATGTAAAGAAAGCAGTCAAGTTCAAGTTTAGGTCTGGAATCATATTTTAGCTCAATATATAAACTAGCCTAACGGGTAAACATTCCTGTTGTTCTTCACACCACCAACTGTATCTTTAGTTTTTTCAAATATAACTAACTAACTAACGTCAATGGAGCTGAGCCCTTCTTGAGAAGCCGCGAGTTATGTAACCACTCACGGACTTCTGAAATTTTTATGGAAACTGAAAGTTCATTATCGTGTTCACAAGAGCCCTCCACTGGTCCCTATCCTGAGCCACATGAATCCAGCCCATACCAACGCACCCTATCTCTCCAAGATCTGTTTAATGTTGTCTTGCTACTTACGTCAAGGTGTTCCTAGTGGGCTCTTTCCTTCTGGCCTTCCCAGCAAAATCTCATATGCATTCCTTTTCTCCCCATATATGCTACCTTCCCTGTCAATCATATACTCCTTGGCTTTATTATTGTAATTATACATGGTGAAAAGTACAAGCTATGAATCTCCTCATTATGCAGTTTTCCCCAACCTCCTATCACTTCATCTCCCTTCGGTCCAATTATTCTCCTCAACACCCTGCTCTCAAGCATCCTCAGTCTGTGTTCTCCCTTTAATATGAGAGACCAAGATTCACACCCATACAGAATCACAGGCAAAATTATAGTTCTATATATTCTAATTTTTACGTTTTTGGACAGCAGGCGAGAAGACAATAGGTTCTGCACTGAATGGTAGCAAGCATTGCCTAAGTTCAGTCTCCTCTTAATTCCCTCCTGTATCGAATTTTGATTTGTTACTGTCGTTCCAAAATATCTGAACTGTGCCACATTTTCAGCGGATCTCTTTACTGTCTTTATGATATGATTTTGCCCTGCATTCTGGCGACGAGACAGCAACATGTACATAGTTATTCTTTTAACATAAAGTTTAGAAACTAGAAGTCATCACGTGTAAGGGAGCAAATTTTCTTTCTCGATTCGACCCGTCAGAAAGATCTACATATTTCCACTTCAGATCTTTTCATCGTTGGGTAAGGGAAAAACTGAAGACGATGAAATGTGTACAACCGTAATGGCCTGAATGTAAAGCGAGTTTTTTTCGAATATTTCTTTTTATAAATGAGTAGTCGCCTTATTCTCGGGTCCTTAATAATAAATATGAACGGAACTTATTTTTTGCTTAACCCTCAGATGCAATTGACATATTCAGTTTGAGAAAAAATTACTTCTGATTTCCTCATTGGAAAACTAGGAGGTAGTCTATATTGGGGCTTGTACGGCAATTGTCATGTGTATTGTTACATTACTTTTTAGAAGCGTTTAGGCTAAACCTAAAGAATTTGGAAAATATTGTGACGTGTAGACCTACTGCTAGGGAACGAGTTTGCAAACACGTTTCTGTGACACAGGTACATCCATTGCTAGTAGCGAACCAGTAAACACGTATTCTTGACGACAGAAATCAGGCAAACTCCGGATACGTGACAATATTTTTATTGCATCGATTGGCGTTTGTACCAGTTAACATCGATGCAAGCAAGAATTTCTTGTTGTGACTGGGGAACCATTCCAGAAATCTACACAGTCGGTTGGGGTTCTGCTTTCAGTCGAGTTTAGCATTACAGTTCTTGTTGTGAGTGCATTCATAATGACGCCAATGTTGCGTTTGAGAAATCCAATATACAAAGAGGGAATCTCATGGAAACATATGTAGAATCTGTATGCTATAAAAACGTGTTGGGTATATACTTTTGAAAACTGTAGTACCTTTATCAGGTTTAATGTTTTTACAGTGACGACTATCATGAATCATCAGGTACCTCAAAAACCTGGGCTCACGTATACCAAAGTCCATAGCGTCTAATCTTTATATTACCTTTTATTATGTTTTATTTTTGTACATGAAAATATGTCAGGGACAAATTAGTCGATATAGTGACGGGATGTGCGCTGGACGGTCGGCGTTTGATTCCGGGAAGGAGCATTATCTTGTCTTCTTCATAGCATGCAGACCACCTCTGAGGCCCACCAGCCAACTGTCATTTGATACCGGGGGCGATTTCCAGGGAGATAAAGGGGTCGTGGCGTGAAGCTGACCGCTTTTCTGCATCTGGTGCTGATGTCAAGAATGGTGGAGCTATACTCCACTTCCCCATGTGTCTTCATGACTTAGCCCTTAATTAATTAATCAGAGGGAAGATTTAATTTTTCTTTTACCTTTACATAAAAATGACAATACCGTAACCGTCTGATGACCGTGTTTCGGCCCGAAACCTAAGCTGATCTGTAATATGTCCCAGTAATGCCATCTTCTGGGATGTCTTCAGTCTGCAGCCATCTGCTGACGCTGATTCCTCGCTCGCGGATTTTTCCACGTTCCTCCGAAACATCGGTTCACACAAGATCTGCACGGCGCCACATCGAAGAAGGGCATCCTTCCTAGTCACCGCCGTGAAAGCCTCAAATCTTACATGTAATGGGTCCGTTTGTAATTCTGACTTTGAGGAAGAGAACCGGCGTATAGACGCAGTCTGGTCTCGATACTGGCACAATCGTCAAATGTTGGATGGGAAATTAATTACCCCAAATAATTACTAGAAGGAGTATGTAACTAATTTGTGAATTGGGATTGATCGAACGACATATACATTTATATGCGTCTTTTTTACATAAAAAGATTGGCAAGAACATGAGTATGGTTTCTGAGAAGCGTCTGTGCAGTTTCTAAACATCAAAAAGAAAGGGCCAAACAAAGAGAACATTCTCAAGCTTTCAGGTACATATTAAAGCGCCAAAGAAAACTCGTTTCGTTCTACAATTTTTTCCCCCTTTTTGGAAATTAATTCACTGGAAGAAAGCAGTCTTCTGGGATTTGGCACCGTGTATATATGGTGTTAACCGACGTTTCGGAGGAACGTATCGCCTCCATCTTCAGGGTAGAACGAAAAATATAAGAAATCCGCAAGCGAAGAGACCGTGAGAACCGGTAAAAGCAGACTGGTGTGCTTGTTGTAATGTAATGTTGTAAAAATTGTACTTCATTTTTGAACATTTTATGAGAGGTGACGGGACGTGTCATAATGAACCGAGGCATAATCTCATTTTGTCTGGAAACGGGATGATTCATTTTGTGTCTGCACTCTTTTTTATTCTTGTACCAATTTATAGAATACTTACAAAACTTTTCCTCCTAAACCAGAAAGCGAAAGGCTATTGGGTTGCTTCAGCATGTTTTCTTAGTCAATGTTCCACAGTCTAAATAGAAATAAATGTCATAATTTAGGAAAATTGCCGTACGTTTCTTAGAATCACCCATTATGAGCTTGATGGAAGTGCATCGGCTTGTAAGTCGAGCTGACTTCTCGAAGCTATCGTATTCAAGTGTGGGTGGCAGTTTTTATTTATCTAAGAGCGAATTTTCTATATATACGTGTATACGCTGCTTCAAGGTCCATTTACATATCTGTACTTAACGTCGCGACATAATGGTTAGAACCCTGGCTTCGTATTTCAGAAATCTCTGCTTGAATGTCCGTCCAAACAATTTTTCATGGTTTTATTTTCTCCTGCACTACAAGGGAAATGTACCTCAAGTAACGTGTAACCACGCGCTAACCTCCTCATGTTGAGTTCATTATTTACAGCCATCCTAACATCTGATAGGCCTTTTTCGTGAGTTATTTTACACCGCGTTCAGTATCTAGACTGTTTAGCGTCCAATGTATTGTATGATAGGTAAATACTATAAAGCTATCCCTGTAACAGGCCGTGGAGGCCCATAGGGTTGTGAGATGTTAAGGGTCCCACATTACCTTGACAATCGGCTCACAGATGGCGGTGAGGGTGTCAGCCTTATGCGCCGGCCGCCCTTTACCCACAGGAAGATTCCTGGCACTTATTTTTCTTAGAGGCTGATTCGGCCCTAGGGTTGCGGCTGGATCAGGTAAATTGAAAAAACCAAGTGACCTCATCGCGATATTCCGGCTTGTAGCATAGTGCCTCAACTAACTACTCTACGGGGTGCCCCATATAATATGATGATGGATGAATAATGAAATTGAAAGCACTGACTTCCGCTTTCGAAACTAGGCTCTGTCGAATGTTGACGGTTTTCAAATAATTCCACAGACCTTACAGGTGCCGCATTCAGGGTTAATGACTTTGGGAGGGGTTCGATGTTGCCTAGTCCCGAAAGAAGAGGCCACACCTTAAGGTTCAGCTGCAGAAGCCGAAGGACTAGAAAAGGATTTGGAAGGAATCGATCGTTTCCTGATTGAGGCAGTATTTCGATATTTCCTTGGAGGGAAGAAGGAAACCCACGAAAAAATCAAGATAGCTGATATTCCGGCCGTAATCCGAACTGAGCTCTTCCAAATATGAATCCAGAGAGCTGCGGCTACCGCACCATGCTCTGTGATAGAGCGTTTAAAAAGGCGTCGTAACGTAGGTCAAGAACGAATGACGTGGCCCCGTCCTGTAGTCCGTACATGTAAAGTAAGTAAGTAAAGCTATCCCTGTACCAGGCCGTGAAGGGCCATAGGGTTGTGAGACGTTGAGGGTCCCACATTATCTAGACAATCGGCTCAAAGTTGGCGGTAAGGTTGTCAGCCTTACGCGCCGGCCGTGCTTTACTCCCCAGGAAAATTATTTAATAAATTCCTGGTACTCATTTCTGTTAGAGGCTGACTCGACCCCAGGGTCATAGTGCAGCTGGAAGGATTAGGTCAATTGAAAAAAATTTAATGACCTCATCGGGACTTGAACCCGCTACCTTCCGGCTTGTAGCATAGTGCCTCAACCAACTACGCTACCGCGTACCGTACATGTTCTACGAGAAAAGCATATGAGATTTTGTTCCGAGAATGAAACCATTTGGAAGACATGCGCCTAGATAGCTGACTTCATGGAGCTGGGACCTTCTTAAGAAGCTGCCAGTTGTGAAGATAGTACTCAAGAATCGCGAACCATTTGCACTCGAAGGTTCATTAACGTGTGCACAAGAACCACCCACAGGTCCCTATCCTGAGCCAGATCAATCCAGTCCATAACACTCCAACCTGTCACTTTAATGTTATCCACCCACCTACGTCTTGGTCTTCCTAGTGATCTCTTTCCTTCTGGCTTTCCCACCAGTATCCCCTATGCATTCTTCTCCCCATGCGTGCAACATGCCCTGCCAAATTCATCCCTCTTGATTTCATTATTCTATTCATACTTTGCAAAGAGTGCAAATTGCCGATCAGGGTGGCCGCGCGGTCTAAGGCATGAACTGTCTTCACTCGCTCGAAAGCTGGGATCGTTGGTTCGAATCCCACTTAAGTTAAGTATGTTTGTGTGTGCGTTTGTTCTGTGTTTGTGTTGTCCTATGTGAAGGTAGCGGCCTTTCTACAGGCTGATCATTCGTCCAAGGAGTCCTACCGTCTGTGGAAAGAAGATTACGAAACTGAAGAAAAGGCCAGGGCCCAACAAATTGCTGTAGAGCCATTGAAAAATGAAAAATGAATGAATGAAAGAGTACAAGTTATGAAGCTCCTCATTACGCAGTTTTCTCCAACCTCCTGTCACTTCATCTTTCTTCGGTCCAAATATTCTCCTCAGCACACTGTTCTGAAACACCTTCAATTCATGTTCTTCCCTTAATGTCATAGACCAAACTTCACACCCATACAGAACCACAGGCAAAATTGTAGTTTTGTATATTCTAATTTTTATGTTTTTAGACACCAGACGAGAAGACAAAAGATTCTGGACTGTGTGGTAGCAAGCATTATCCGAGTTCAGGCTCCTCACAATTTCCTCCTGAATCAATTTCTTGTTTGTTATCGTCGTTCCCAAACATCTGAACTGTGCCATGTTTTCAAAACATCTGTTAGCTGTCCTTATGTTATGATTTTGCACTGCAGCCTTCTGATGAAACAGCAACGCATACTTAATTTTCTCTGCGATTACTTCTAGACCAACCTCATTATTAGCGTTTAAAGTTTGTGTGTTTTTGTTTACGATATCTGTGTGATCTCCCAATAGATTCACATCATCAGCACAGACCAACAGCTGACGTGTCCCATTTAATTTCAGCCCCACTTGGTTTCCCTGGATTTTATAATGGCATATTCTGAAGCAGAGCTGAAAAGCAGTGGCGATAAATCATCTTCTTTTAAACCATTCTGAATATGAAAAAATCAGACAAATATTTACCTATAAATTCAGATCAACTAAGATGGGTAGTAAGATTACTTGCCGGACACTGCCACCTGAAAGGACACCTTTTCAAGTTGGGACTGACAGAGGACCCAACTTGTGAAAGGTGCCTACAAGAAATCGAATCAGCCACACACATCCTGTGTGATTGTGAGGCCATAGCTTGTTTAAGATTTCGTCACTTGGATCCGTTTTTTATGGAACCAAGTGACTTTTATGACGCCCCCATAAGCAGGGTCCTACACTTTATTAAAAGTGCGAGATTAATAAGGGCTAATCCAAGGGGAAGAGCAATAGATCATTGAAGGTCGCAGTGCGGGGACGGTTTTTATGGCCCACTCCTTACATACATACAATACACACACCTATAAGGTCTTTACTACAGGTTTAATTTAACCGCAATTTAACCAGCGTGACTAGTTCCATGGGTACCCAAAACTCCATGAGAATATTGTTCACTACCTCCGTCCTAACCAAATCGTAGGCTTTACTGAAGTCTATGAATAGCTGATGTACTGTCACATCGTACTCCCATTTTTTCTCCAATATCTGACGAATGCAAAAGATCTGATCTGTAGTTGCTCTGTTACGTCGAAACACACACTGAAGATCCCCAATAATTTCATCTATATTTGAACTTAACCTTGAGAGAAGAATATTGGATAAAATTTTGTATTAAATTAATAGCAGTGATATCCCCCGATAATTACTGCAGTCATTTTATCACCCTTCTTGTGAACTGGTACAATAATAGACTCTTTCACTGCTCAGGATATTTTTCCTTATGCCAAATAGAAGTAATTAGCCTGTAGATCTGAGAACCTAACATTTCACCTTCCGCTTGAATAAGTTCTGCCGGAATTTGATCACTACCTGGTGATTTATACCTTTTGAACTTAGCAATAGCAAGTTCAGCCTCAAGTACTAACGGCTCAGCTGTATGTACATTTCTGTCTGCCTAACATCACTGACCCTTAGTACATTCAATAACTGAGAGAAGTAGTCCTTCGACCTATTAAAAGTATTGTTGGAATCTGCAAGCAGATCACCATTCATCGTTCACTAAGTTACCTCTAGAGGCCGCGCCATAGTTCAAGCGGTTAGTCGCTGGCTTCCCACCGCGGCGGCCCGGTTTTGATCCCGGGGTCTGGTCAAGTGGGATTTGTGGTCAGCAAAGTGGCGCTGGGGCGGGCTTTCTCCGAGTACTTCGGTTTCCCCTGCTAATCTTCATTCCACTAAATTCTCCATCATCATAATCACCCGGGGTAGGCTATAATAGACCAATCAGTGGCCACCGTGACGAGTGGACCCAGTTGGACTCCACCCCTCCACACTAAGCGAAAAGTTACCTCTATGTGGGTAACCCGTCTTGAAGTCATCTGTGCCTCTATACTGGTTTCTAATGTTCTTCTTCTTACTATTCATTGCAAGCTCATCTTTTCATTCCTGAAATGCTTGCGGCTTTCACATCATATATTGTTCAGATTATCCCCATTTATTTCGCTTGGATCCTGTAGTCACTTCAGTGGTGGGCTCTTGTGGACATGGTAATGAACGTGTAGCTTCAAAAAAATACTCGAATTGTTTCACTAACTGGGGATATGTTAGATTCTAATAAAGGTTTTTGGTCCATGGAATTAGTTCGTGAGTTAGTAGAGGGTGATTTTCAAACGAGAATGCAATGTATTAGAGGTTTAGGGCTATTTTAGCGAAACATATGCGCAGCACGTAGTGCGCAGTGCTAGCATACGTAACATGACGTTCAGCGTAGAGAAGGAGATATCCACCTCCAGCAAGATTGTTGATACTGATGTCTGAAACAGTTAATGTGTACCTACCGAAACGTATTCGCTCTAACCCTTTTATATATTAACATTATTAATATTCCTGACATTGAGTTCTCGGTTTAAATATCGCGCTGTATAATATATTATAACATAATTCAAGAAAATGTAATCATGTCTGGGCAGTTTTATATGTGGAGTGACGAGTGTTGCAGTAACATATGTATCCTCAATAAGTGAACATGGAAACAATCCAGTAGGCGAAATTACTAAGAACACATTCAGATAATATGTTTACTACTGAAACTGGGGAAACATTTCCAATCTCTGGCTTATGTATGTGTACGTTGTATCATTATTAAATGTGGTAGCAAAATGTAAAGGTTTTGTATTTTAATCCAGGTCACCTACTTCTTTTGTTTTCAAATTTCACTCCGATGTGTTTACAGTAACTTACTTGTTTGCGTAGTAACTTCCTACTTTCTTCACTTTTTTTTTTCTTTTTCGAAAAGATACCCTCAAAGTGCGGCGAAGTTAACTGAGTTATACTCATGTATATATATGCGTAATTTCCTGTAAACTGTAGCACAAACTTGCAAATGAATAGCACGGCGTTTATATTGGAGAGAAATGAAATTTATGTTTCTGCTGATGCCTGCTAGAGACTTCAACAAAATAATGGCAATGGCGTGTGGAACGGACGGCCGTTTACAAATGCTGTACGTTACGTAATGTTAAACTAAGTGTGTACCAGTTGTACGTGTGAGAGCAGGTGAAAGATGAAGAATATTAAAGGAGAGGGACTTACAAAGACAAAACAACTCCGTCCAGTGTGACTATTTAAGTTTTACTACTTAAAAACTTAGCACCCTTACATGTTTCGATCCTTACGGATCATCTTCAGAGGGAACAACGATACTTATTTGGAAACTACTATCACAATAGGTGTTCTGAGTGCTAAATTACATACACACGCACACAATGCCTGGAATACACAATGTACACAAAATCCAATTTTTTTTTTTTCGCAATCACAGCACCTTTCCTGGTATATTAAAGTTTTTAAAACTTTGTTCTTTAAGTTCCAGGCATTGTGTGTGTATGTAATTTAGCACTCAGAACACCTATTGTGATAGTAGTTTCCAAATAAATATCGTTGTTTCCTCTGAAGATGATCCGTAAGGATCGAAACATGTAAGGGTGCTAAGTTTTCAAGTAGTAAAACTTAAATAGTCAAACTGGACAGAGTAGTTTTGTCTTTGTAATTGTTAGTGTGACTGACCAGAATGAAACAAATCAAGTTCAGAAAAGGACTTCTTATTTAAAAATGATCTAAAATGGCATGTACGATACTGTTTCTTAAAAGAACTTAACGTCCATATATTGAAACAGGATGTAGACACAATAAATATGCTGTGATTATTTTACATAAGCATATGGATGTTTCTTAACGAACTCAGTCATGTCCGTTAGTATGAATTGAGTAAATACGAGTGTGATTTACGTAATTTTCTTCACAAGCTGTGGATAAGACAGGGGTGTCGCTGAATTACCAGTAATTATAATTTCACCCTAAAAAATCTGGCAAGTCAGTAAGATCTAATAAAGGTGCTGTCGGAAAAGGTGGCTCAAGCCGAAGAAATATTCCTTGAAATTTTTATGACTGTTCAAGGATGTTTTAATAGAATGCTAGGAGTAGAGAGGCTGTAAGCTGGTTTACGTTCATACTGTTACCGTGTAGTCAGATAGGGACCTAAACTGACAACTAGAGGCGGGAGAGTGGGTCCAATATTTTAAGGAGTCACCATATCACGAAGCTTGAGATCCCCCTAATTAAGTAGAAATGGAAAAAAGGATTTTATTACCTCTGTTGCTTTTCTTGTTGCTTCTGTATGCAGTTTTTTTATTGCTAGTGGGGTGAGACTAAGCCCCTTGTACTGCGGCTACTTCTGGCCTATTGTACCAGCCCCAGATGATGGGTGAGGGTGATTGTGAAGCAATTGGTGGAATGGAGATTGGCAGGGGAAACCGAAGTACTCGGAGAAAACCTGCCCCAGTGCCAATTTGTCCACCACAAATCGCACTTGACCAGAACCGGGATCGAACCCTGGCCGCCGCGGTGGGAAGCCAGCGACTAACCGCTTGTGCTATGGCGCGGCCCTCTGTATAAATGTTAGGCAAAAGTGAAATCTTGAAACGCATTGCTTATGGAACAGAAGCCGCATCTCACGATTGAGTATCGATTTATAACTGAGCGCCATTGTTTCATGTTTGGAACTGCATGGTTCTGATATCAGCTTCACATATCCTACTGAAAATTGAGAGTACTCCTAGTTCCTTGTTTCCAATCGAATTGGCATTTGAACGAGATATCCACTAAGACCATGAAAACGTTGGAATTGAGGTTCTCACTGTGGTAACTGTGAAGAATATGGTTTTCTGGGTTGCAGCGCTGTGTTCCAGGACAGTAGGCCGTGCATGAAGCCAACAGAAGCAAACGGCAAGCTAAGCTTTCTGCATGCTTTGCTGGCTTCGATCCTTAAGAAGAGGTGATGTGTTCCTCCAAAACGTCAGGCTGTCTCTGAATTACTCGGTACTACAACCCAGAACACCGTTCACTTGAAGATAAAACGTAAATAACAATACCACAAAATATCTGTGTGCTTTATTTACTTCGGCTGCGATGTGCTGTACACCTGCATCTGGTTAATAAACTCAGTCAGTTTCAAATAAATGAGACATTAATGACAGAACATTCAGAAATAAATTGAGGAGAAAAATGAAGTTATAGCTTTACAATTACATCGCAGTGCTGATACTAACCCATGCATATAGAAACTTGGCTTTGAGTAGAGTTGAGAAGCGTGAAACTGAAAGAATTGAGGAGAAAGCTGACATGTTTTTAGACACAACCTGTGCCTAACTGAAAAGTCTTTCGAATTTCGTCTGGGGCATATACTCTGGTTGAAGTTCTTCGTTCTTTTCCTTAGTCCGTCCAGGCAAATGCCACATTAGGCCAGAATTTCTTCCTTCCAAAATAATTTCTTGTTCATCATGCATCAGTCATCTGCATATTGGCACCGTCGTAAAACGACGGGTGAAGAATTATAGGCGTGCCTCCCGAACAGGTCCCAGGATACCTGAGTCATTGCCGTGAAAAGCAACTGGAATCGTTCGGATCCAAGATAACTCAGTCGGTTCACTTAGTGGACTGGACTGGACGACCTACAAATCGGGTTCAGTTCCCAGTAAAGACAGAGATCTTCCTCTTCTCCACAATGTCCAGACCTACTCTTGGGCTTAGCCAGACTCCTGTCCAATGGAAATCTAGGAATTCTTCCATGAAGATAAAGCCGCTGGAGCGTGAAGCTGACCATTCGCCGTCATAGAGCGTGGAGGTTAAGGATGCCTGGAGCCATATATCCGCTCCCCCACGTGTTTTCTTGCTACTGTCACATATCCCGGTAACGCGACAAGAAATTAATGGGATCTGATTAGGCGAAGCTTTTTATTCGGTAAGTCGTTTACAATTACAATTACAATCACTCGGAAGTCACGTCTTGCAGACGCTGTAACCCGGCTAGTCTGTCGTCTTCTGGTTCTAAGCTGAGCTCGTTTTGTTCCTGCTCTCAGCTCTGTTACGTTCGCCTCTGTTCTTTTCTCCGCTCTGTTCTTTCCTGTTCTGTCTGCTCTCTTACATTTTACAGTCGGACAGTCTAGAAGACACCTTGTTCAAGGGTTCCGTTTCGCGTGTTCCATGCACCGGTAGCTCATGTATTCATTGCCGCGCGGACTTCACTAGTCCCGGTTTTCACTTACGTAGTAACGTTTGCTATGTGTGCGTTGTTATGTGAACCTATTTCATTATCACCCTGACAACGATACGGAACCGTGGATACCGAGCCGTTGCCTAACAATGGACGTCCGCTCTGACTCATATTTTAGCTTTTAGGCGGCACTGCATAATATGCTGCTGATCTGAGCGTAGGAACAAGTTAGCTTTTAGCTTTACCTCTCGAATTCATTTCAGACGTTTCACCACAGAGAAATATCTGCTTATTATACTGTATGTGCAAAGTGTCTCCAGGCGAGTTTTAAATTAAAAGAGTATCAAAACAATTCCTCGGTATTTTACAATTTGTATTCAGTTCAATATCACCTGATCGAGCCTCTCTGATGAGTGATTATGGCTTATACTGTGTGTTTGATTCTTAACCTGGAGGCCCCTAGTCGTGACAGAATTTTCTTAGTTTTACTCAGTCCTTCCATACAAATTTTGAGTCAGTAATTATAATATGTGACGATGTCTTTCTATTGTATCCTCTGTTGCTCATATTTTCTTAGGGGTGACTCAGTATATCCATATGAGGCTGCAATGCCGTGATGTTTGTCCTCATGTCACTGTAAAATATGGGCCTACATTATTTCCCAACGTCTCCGGAAGGTGCCCAGAAATAGAATTGGGAAACAGTAAAACCTTTCCATATTGGGTTCTTTCTTTCGGAACGATATCCGATTCAACATCGTCTGCAGTCTGAATGCAGCAGACAGTATTATGAAGAATTTATTGATCAATACCCTGAGTGGAAGGTATCCACTTGGGAACATTGGTTCCTGACCTCAGTACTAGGAAATCAGAAACACTTAGTCAGTGGTCACGCGCCATAATCCGTACGCACGTGCTGGAGTGACATGTGCCAATCAGTAGTGCACCTTACTCTTCAAGGTGCCGGGATCTAACCTTAAGTTTGACCGAGTTGTCCTGATGGAGGATTCATTTCCGCGTTCAAAGGAACATACCAGTCGAGCCGAAATATTAAAATTACAATCCTGACAATAAAATGCTTATATATTTCAGTACGTTTCTACATTTAACAGTGTATGAGAAATGCAAATTGTATTGTTATATTTATGAAGTTCATACCAAATATTTGTAGCTTTTTAGCAATAAATTCCTTTTTATAACGGAAAATTAATAGGAAAATCTATTTAGAAGGAGTTAATAAGTTAATAAACAAAATATGTACCACATTTTCAGAGATTGGTAACAGTGCTTGCATGGAAACATTTACCTTCATTGGAGTAAGTTTTGTCTGAATCAGATATTTGTAATTCTTGAACTGATGGAAGAAGAGAGACGACCGAAGTGTTCCATATCCCATTCGACGACACACAACACATAGTCGATATGAAATTGAAGATTTGGGTCTTTGTTTTTTACTTCATTTACACCACTCTTCTTTCAAGCACATATTTTATAGCGTTGTACTGCAGGTTGAGTACGAATGGTAATTTGAAACCGCAGGAATGAAAGTGGCCGTGGTCTACATTACGGAAAACTACTATTTCAAGGCTGAAGAAACCCATAGACATATGTACATGATAGTGGGGTATGGGAATGATATTCGTAGGCGGGACTGTCGAATGGGGCCGAAGGTTAACATAGCTCCCAGGATAGCATATTGATGCCTATAGTTGTGTCCCCCTGCTCCGCAGTCTCTGCTAGCAAATCCGAACTCTCAACCTTCTGGTTGGTGGCCCTGGAGGCGCTCTGTGATGAGAGCGGTGAGTGTAGCAGATGAGAGTGAGGTGAGAGGCGAGTATCCGGTCCCTTACAAACGGGATCCTTTGCCTAAGGGAATAAACCCCGACAGAAGATCTGAGCCCTCAGTTTAATGAAGGCTAGGCGCAGGGGTAAGAACCCTGCCCTCTAAAGAAATTAAATGTTTAGAAACCCAAAGTAATGTACTAGATGTATCGAAGGAGCGTTCCTGGAAACAAAATAAGGCTTACTTAAAAACTCTAGGTATAAAAATACCAAAAGCACAAAACAGAAGAGAACGGACATCATTTCTAAGGCAGGCTAAGGCTGAACTAAACGTGTTTGAGACCAGAGGAGGGGGAGGAGGAAGAAGAAGGAGAAGAATAAGAAGAAGAAGAAGGGAATATCAAATACAGAACACTAAATGTTACGGAGCTCCATTCGACAGTAAAGTAATCGAAAAATTTAACGTAACGTGGAAAATCGAGTGTGACTGGAAATAAATGAAAATTAATATGAAAAAGCAGAGGAAGAAATCTCTTGCGAGATCTAACATGAGATGGAAGAAAACTTGAAGTAATATTACTCAGATCCATGTACGAGTAGTACATGTTGGTTGGTCGGTCATGATCATTCAGTCAGTTGATGACTTAATGGCTTGAGTGTTATCGTTGACATCTAGAAAAACCGAAGTGAACGGAGAAGTTCATGGAGGTAGGCCTAGGCCCACTGGGGCTGTAGTTCCAAAGGGGGGAAGTGACCTTTGAGGTGTTCAGTACATAAATAAAGACGCGATTTATTATTATTATTGCAGTTTATAAACAAGAATTGAATTGAATTAATATTATTCTTTCGAAATATTTGTACTTTATGTTTCTCAATTCTCAATAATAATTTCCATTTTTGTTAATTACATTATTATTATTTATTTTCAAAGCATTTTCAAACAGCATACCACAATCCTGGTCCTGTTGTCTTCCTCAATCTGTTGTCACCTTCCGAATTCTTACCTTTAGCGTCTGTTTCCGATTCTGATGTTATCAAAGCCATTTAGCGCCTGAGACCATCTAAGTCTGTTGGAGTCGACGACATCCCTGGATTCATTATTAAGGGTTGTACTGATATATTTGTACCTATTCTTAAACATATCTTTAATCTAAGCTTATTTCAGCATTACCTTCCCTCCCTATGGAAGCAAGCAGCAATTGTCCCTGTTCTCAAGAAAGGCAAAAGCACCTCTGTTAGCAACTATAGGCCTATATCCTTACCGAGTATTTTTTCTAAAATATTCGAATTTATTGTTCATGAACATGTTTCACATTATCTAAAATCTAAAATTAGCCCTTATCAGCACGGCTTCTCGAAAACTAAATCCACCAGCACCAATTTGGTAACTTTCGTTGATTTTATTTCGCCTATAGTTGGCTCCCAGAGACAAGCTGATGCCATTTATTTTGATCTGAGCAATGCATTCGACCTTGTTCACCTCTTCTTCTTCACAAGCTTAGTGCTACTGGGCTTTCTGGTGGAAATGTAAGCTGGTTTCGCAGTTACCTCTCCAACCGGACATCTCAGGTCCGTGTTTCTGGTGTTCTTTCCTCACCTTCTGAAGTTCTCTCAGGTGTTCCTCAAGGATCTGTCTTGGGACCCCTTCTCCTCAATGTGTTTATTAACGACATGTGTGAAGCAGTTGCTCACTCTAAGTGTCTGCTTTTTGCTGATGACGTCAAAATTTACGGAGCCATTAGTTCTCCTCAGGACTGCTATCTACTTCAGTCTGACGTTAAGTCTATACAAGGTTGGTGCATTGCTAACTGTATGAAACTCAACATAAGTAAAACTAAAGTTATATCCTTCTCCAGGAAAACCAACGTACTGATCTACGACTATAAACTTTGTCAATCGTCAGTAGCCCGGACCGATTCTATAAAAGACCTGTAGTGTTTGCTGATGCTAAGCTATATTTCCATGACCACGTCAATTAAATTATCTCTCACTGTGTTAAACTGTTGGGTATAGTTCGTAGCATTACTTTCAGTTTCTCATCTCTAGACTGTATGCTCAGATTGCACGCCGCATTAGTTAGATCTGAGCTTGAATATGCGTCCGTAGTCTGGAATTCGATTACGTCAACTGATGCCAACAAGCTGGAATGCATCCAGCAGAAGTTTGCGGCCCTTTGTTTTAAACGTTTCTTTCCTCATGTTCATTACAATTATTCTCTTGCTCTTGATGAGTTAAAATTGCATACTTTACGTACTAGGAGACATCGCCTTGATGCTCTCTTTCTTACTCAAGTTAATTTTGCTCGAAATTCTGCCCTTCTGTTCTAGAAATTGTTGGTCTCAAAGTTCCTGCTGGGGATATCAGACACTTTGCTTCTTTCAATATCTGCCCCTCATCTAAAAATTGTCCCTCTGCTAGATGTGCAGCAGCAGCCAATGTTGTCTGCAGGGCCGCTGACATATTCGGAGCCAGGAACGTTGTCATCAAACGATTTTTAAATGTAGTATAATTGTCAGTGTTATTATTTGCGCGTACAATAAACTACAGCTAAACTGAACTATTGTTATTATTATCCTCTCTGAAAATCCATACTTTTCATTTCTCAATTAAATATTTATACGTTTTATTTCTCAGTTCTCAATAACACTTAGATTTATGTTAATGAAATTATTATTGTTGCTATTATTATCATTTGTTTGTTTGTTTACTTGGCTACATTATTGATTTATGTTAAAGAAATCATTATTATTGTTGTTGTTGTTTGTTTGTATTGTTTACTCGTCTGCATTTTTGTGTTTTCCTCCAGTGCTTGCCTTTGACTTTACGTTGATTTTATGCATAATGTAATTACTTGTGTCTTCCCTGTGCTTTGTCTGTAATTGGCCTTGCGGCTGTTGACTCGGCACATAAATATTAAGAATTGAATTATTGTTATTATTATTATTATCTTGTTTAGTGTGATTGAATTAATTGAAAGGTTCTTGTCAAATTATGCATTTTGCCTTGTTTCACCATTTGTTTATATGTGTTTTTGTTTTGTTCGTGTCTTTGCTCGTCCTTACTTTGAAATTGACCTTTGTGCTGTTGAGTAAGCACGTAAATAAGTGAAGAATTGAATAGAATAATTATATTAACGTTTTTGTTTCATGCACCAATGATGTTCGGACTTGTTCCCATATTATTAAATGTAATTTGTGTTATGTGTAATATCTGTTAGTGCTGTAATTATCTCAAAGACTGTGTATGCTTCTGTCGCGTGGAGTGCTATTACTCGTACACTGACAAATTCAAATGCATTGGGAAATGTTCAAAGAAAAATTGATATTTTTTTATCGATTTCGCAATCTGAAATTTCGCATAATTGTGATTTAATTTTTAATTCAAAACACTTCATTCTAGACGGCCCCATCTCGATGACTTATTTCTTAAAAATTTATTTTAGAGCAATGCTAATCCTCTTCCTTTAGGAAAACGTTTTATATTCATGTCCCTACAAAGCAAATTGGAGAATGTTCCACATTTGTGTAAACAGTTTTCTGAGGCCTGCTTCTTTAGCTAGATGTACGGTTCTTGAAAATGGCTGACCCACGTATCGATTTTTGGACCGTCGTAGCAAAAGCGATGCTCCTCTTTAAGACACTCTCTGTTCTGGCGACGTGTTTAGTGCGTTCATGTTTTCTCGCTTATGTGTTTGTTTTAATTTGTCAGTTAACTCTATTAACTATGTACGTTTATGGCCGATCGCAGTTGTCGCGCCGATTAAGGCATGGATCATTTTCGTCCGGTCGAATATATATTTATACACGTTAATGGGGGGAACGCGGTAATATAGTTGGTTGAGGCACTATGCTACAAGCCGGAAGACCACGGGTTCGAGTCCCGATTAAGTCATTTTATATTTTCAATTGACCTAATCTTTCCAGTCGTACTATTGTCTGGGGTTAACTCAGCCTCTAACAGAAATGAGTACCAGGAATCTTCCTGGGGGTAAGGGACGGCCGGCGCATAAGGCTGACAGCCTCACCGCCATCTGTGAGCCGATTGTCTAGATAATGTAGGAGCCTCGACGACTCACAACCCTATGGGCCTCCACGGTCTGTTACAGGGATAGCTTTACATTTACCTTCATTTTCATATACTTTTGTTAGTGCTCGTTTGTTATACAGTTCTAGCTGTTGACAAACACTCTAAGAAGGAATATAATTGTTGTTATTATTATTATTATTATTAACTCTTCATATTGTGACAAATATATTTAAGTCGGTATAACGACGGGTTAGGGGCCTGAGGTCCGGGGTTTGTTTTCTGGCAGGGGCAAGACACTTTTCACTTTTCCCGCAATATCCAGATCGGCTCTGGAGCCCACCCAGCCTCCTATCCAGTGGGCACCTTGGTCTCTTTCCTCGGAACTAAAGCGGCCAGGACGTGAAGATAACCACTTTCCTCAATCCAACTACTCCTGTAGCACGCGATTAGAAGTCTTGAACAGTGATTAAAAACTCTATTGTTCTCAGGCATTCTTGATGTGAAGAAATATATTTGAGGCCTCCAGTCTCTAAAAATGACATTAAATTTAATTTACCAGTCAAAATACAGTGTAATGAAGTATTTTTTCTATTACAGCTATTGTAAGTCTATATTTTGATCGTTCATTTAGATTTGTATGTATTAAGTCTTAGCATTTTTGATGACCTATGGAATAAAGTTTCATGGCCCCCTACGTGTGACAGAGGCCCCTACTCTGGCAAATGCTAGTCTAAAACAAAGTCTTGCAGTCGTTTATATAAGAAACTGAAGTAGACAGGTGGATGGACTTCCGTTTATGCAGTCTTTCTGTCAAAAGGTGAAATAAATGGTTAATTTACAAAGAAGTTGTGAAAGTCTTGTTCTCTCTAATGAAGGCGGAAGAGAGGTACAAGAGGAAATAGACCGTTGTATGAAATGAGTGTAAGTTAAAAGGCGGTATGGACAAATACGGCTGAGAAGCCTAAGCTAAATAGAAGTCCCACCATGCTGGTTTTAATTACCGGATGACCTGAAATATAGGTGACACAGAGGAGTGATGTTGATGAATTGCCTTGAAAGTGGCACAAAGAGTGAAAAGGTTCAGTAGTATGGATTTGTGGTTATGTACTGTCTCATAGGCCAACTGACTTGTCACGTGCAACCCAGATTTTATGAGAAATTGCTCTTAGTTGCCCCACAATGGTCTAGTTGAATTGTGGAAGGGATGCTTCAATATTGATTTAGGTTATACCCATGCCATCCTGTCTGGCAGGTAGGCTGGGGCCAATATCACCACTAATCAGAGCGTGGGGACTGTGGACACGTGTCGTTTCTGATGCGTAGTGCAGACAAACAAACCTTCTCTCAGCACATATGATGATCTCGCAGGCCGTCGAGTTATTACAGTGGTCCAAGCTGCAGTAATGACCATTACAACATTCACTGCGAAGTTTATATTTTGCAGAGTGGTAAATAGCGTTTCGGATTAGCCAACTGAAGGAAAATATAATTTTGAAATTGACAATAAGGTACTGAGAAACACCATATTAAAACGTAGACAAGACATTCTTTGGTAAAGGAATATTGAATTTTTTTTTTGTTCTGTTTTCTCGAACTGTTGGTCAAACTGGAGGTAAAAATATGTCGCGTCAGTGAGTTCAGTAACACGGCAGTCGAACTATGATTTTTTTTGTGCATTAAGTAACAATGGGACAGATCTTTCTCCGATTTCTTTGGCTTTGTCATTTGGATCATCATTCGTAGCCATTACTGTCTCAGATTTCTCCGGCAGGCCTAACAAGCCAGTGCGGTGTCAGCGTAAGTTTTTAGTTTCAGCATAACCTCTGACCCATCAGTTGGCTAGACTCTGGCCACTAATTTTCAAATGTCTTGATTCAATATCGGAGCAGTTCTTAATATTGTCACGTGTTTTAGGGGGTTCTTGACTTATAAGACGGGTTTTTTATTGGATTTATTGAAATCATATACACACAACTCGGGACTACAGGCAATAGAGTGCTATCTCTGATCTCGCTGTAACAGTTCTGTTACACACGCACTAGGCTTCTCAGTCTTCACTAGTGGTATCCTGGCAACGGATTTGTAACAGACTCACTGTCACTTCAAATCACATATGAAGTCTTTTTTACAGCCTAATTCATTTCTTGCCGTTATTATTCAACTGCCAATTCCGAAGACTCAGTGCAATTCCTCTGCTCCCAAGCTCATATTCTGGCAGGCTGGCGTCTCGAAACTCGATTCTATTCTCTGCTGCTCCTGCTGAAATTTCTTTATAATCACTTTGTACGGACGACGCAGAAAACAAGATCTGTTGTCAAGGAGATGTGTTTACTGATCCGTTGCCTAGCAATTGTCTATTCCGTGCGTTGGCTCCCACGGGAATACGTTTAACGAATCGTTGCCTAATAACGGGTCTATTCTTGATGGTGATCTCACAATGTCATGTGTATCTTCTGCTTGAATTATTCCTGGACTTGAATGCAGAAAGTTCAGTTCCCGCCACTGAAATAAATCAGAATTTTGAAGTCCGGAGACGTAAGTGGCTCTTCAGCGGATCCTCGTTGCCTGGTTTTCTTATGTGAGGGAATATTTAAAGAGCCCTGAACGATGGTTCAAAATGTGACTTGGCACCACCTTGCTGGAACCACAGACTTGATAGTTGTACCAATGGAATGTCGCCCAAAATTTGCATCAGAAATGCTTTCAGTATTTGGTGATATGTTCCATATGTTGGACTACCGTCAAAGATGTACGAGCCCATTAACGGATATCTTTACATTGCAACGCAAGCCGTAACTCGTTGATCATTTTGTACATGACTCACCTTCACGTAACGTGTCGGCTGCGTAGCTTGTATTAAAACTAACATCTTCTGGCAATTTTGAAATCATCATTTAGCTGGAATTAAAAATAAATATTTTTTTTAATTCGCTTAGTGGGGGGTGGAGTCCAACTGGGTCCACTCAGCACGGCGGCCACTGATTGGCCTATTGTAGTCTGCCCCGAGTGATTATGATGACGGAGAATTTGGTGGAATGAAGATTGGCAAGAGAAACCGAAGTACTCGGAGAAATCCCGCCCCAGCGCCACTTTGTCCACCACAAATCCCAATTGACCAGACCCTGGATCGAACCCGGGCCGCCGCGGTGGAAGCCAGCGACTAACCGCTTGAACTATGGCGCGCCCTAAAAGTAAGTATTACTAAAGACCATGAGCAAGGTTTCCCATGGTGCGCAACTTATGCGACACCCTATGAAATGAATTCCTTGAGATAACGCTGCACTAGGAGATTCTGCTCTTCATTCAGGGCGAACAGAATTCCTAGTCATAAATACAGTTGTGCGAATAGGCAGTAAGCACCTGGGACATGATCTCCGTTGAAGTTCAACCGATGTTTAGAATGGATACGTCTCCTCTATCTTCCTCTTTGCTATATGTCGTAGTATGAAAAACAAAAATCCATGAGTTCTGTGCAGACGTAACGTATATCTTAGATGAAATGAGAGTTAATGGGGTTATCATGATAAATATTGTCACGTGTAAGGGTGTGTGACTTATAGACGGGGTTGTAGATTGGATGATTGAATTTATTGACACCCTATACATTCAGCTCGTAACTACAAATAATACAGCGCTATCACTGATATACACGCTATAAAAATCACCAAGACATGACGCGTTCCTCTGTTGCATGTGCATGGGCCATTACTTAGCAACGGCTGTTTCTCTGCCTCCACAGTTCTTGCTTTGAACAAATACGCCACAATATTGGTTATACGCTATAAAAATCACCAAGACATGACGCGTTCCTCTGTTGCATGTGCATGGGCCATTACTTAGCAACGGCTGTTTCTCTGTCTCCACAGTTCTTGCTTTGAACAAATACGCCACAATATTGGTGATACGCTATAAAAATCACCAAGACATGACGCGTTCCTCTGTTGCATGTGCATGGGCCATTACTTAGCAACGGCTGTTTCTCTGCCTCCACAGTTCTTGCTTTGAACAAATACGCCACAATATTGGTGATACGCTATAAAAATCACCAAGACATGACGCGTTCCTCTGTTGCATGTGCATGGGCCATTACTTAGCAACGGCTGTTTCTCTGCCTCCACAGTTCTTGCTTTGAACAAATACGCCACAATATTGGTGATACCGAGAATGTAGCAAATTAACGTCTCTAATGTTTAATTCTTTACTATAATAAGATAATTAGCTGTTTGAATTAGACCTCCAAGTACAGCTGTACTCTTGAAAGAATATATGAATGAATAAAGGGCTCACCTTAATTGGTCCATACACCACACCACAGTGATATATTATGCAATCCCCTCTATTCAGTCCCGCAACAATCCTACACTTGGAACTAAATGTTACTTAAAGGGTCGCCTTGGTAACCACCTTACTGCATAAAGTAGTGTCCCAGGTGACGCAACCTTAAGCAAGCTGTAGCCTCAAAATCACATGGGAGATGTGTGGCTGATCATCGTTTTCCAGGCACCTCTCACAAGTGAGACTGCTGGATAATCCTAATTTAAATAATGTCGTTTCAGGTGATAAGTGTTATATAGTCCTGTTACCCATCAAGTGGGACTCCTAGTGGGAGTACCGAACAAATAAGTCCCTGTGAGCTTTCAAGAGGAATCACAAATCCTGTGTTCTTTGTTCATTATGTATCTTTCTTAGATATTTGAACTCTCGTTTACATAATATGGTGTATAGGCCAGAGCGAATTCGGTTATATCCTGTGTTACTAACACATTCGTTAAACGAGTTTTCGTATTGTATTTAACATACTGTCTCTTATTAAGATTGCGTGGCCGTTAGACTGGTTTTTGATTGGGCAATTTGAATTATTGGTAACTTATACACACCACTCGGAACTACAAGTGATACAGCGCTATCGCTGATCTACACACTTTACGGCTCACTGTTACACACAGACTAGTGTTCGCAGTCTTCACTAGTAGTATCCTGGCAACGTATTTATAACAGTCTCGCTGTCACTGCAGCACTCACGAAGTCTTTTCACAGCCTAATTCCCTTCTCACATCTCTTCTCAATCATTCGACTGCCATCTCCACAGGCTCTCTGAGTTCTCCAGGCAACAACGAACTCGTTGCTTCAAACTCTCCTGCCTGTAACACATCGGCACAAGCCACACAGAAAACACCGTCTCCCAGCAATTCCTCTAGTGTGACAGAAGTGTGTTTACCTCGCCGTTGCATAGAAACGGCAGTTCTTTTATTGTTGCTTGCTTGTGCATTTCCGCGGGAACCTTTTTGCCTCCGTTGCCTAGGAATGAACTTTTCTGTCTTTCAGGCGTCATGTCATAATATTAAGGTGCTCCATTTGGCTATTGGAAATTCACGTCTGACTTCTTAGGCGAGAGTCGTACTTGAGAAGAAGAGACTGAAGGCTTAGCTGGCCTAAAATTTTCACCCCATTTATGGAATCCGAAGATATTGTGACATGTTGCGCAAAGCCGAGCCCCCCCCCACACCAGCAGTGACGCGGTGGGTGAGTCAGCGCTCCCCTCCCACCCCTCAGCGGTAACGTAACGCTCGCGTAATAGGCGAGTAATCACCCCGCAATGCGCAACGCGCGGTGACGTCACGAGCGGAGCCGAAGAGAGCCGAGCGGAGCCGAAGATAGCCGAGCCCCGTAACCTGGTAACTATGCAATGCTAATCAACAGCGGTGACGTCACGCTAGCAACGGCGTCCTANAGTACAGTTATACCCGGAGTGTGTATTTCAGGGAGACTTGTATAGCTCCCGCGTTAGTAGTACGTGAAGACAAGTGAAGACAGTGTTAAGAGATTTGTTGTAGGGTTTGTAAACTGTGGAAACCCGTAACGTTGTGATAATTAAGTGTAGCCGATAGTTGTAGATTGTTCAATAAACCAGTTAACGATCTCTACGGCGTCTTCTGTAATGTAAACACGACAACTGGTGTCAGAAGTGGGATCAGTAACGCAAAACACGTTACAATATATTTCTCTGATCGAAATAACTCCTCACAAAACCGCTTCTCGGTCCATTGAGCTCCTCCAGCCCACACAACCCCACAACAAAGCCAAATTAACTTCGAATAAGAATAGCGTCATGAATAGCTCAATTAAAATGCCGTGATAAACGTTTAAACTGTCTTCTGTAAATCATATACATTTATGCTGTTTAGAGAGGTACAGTGAAATGTAGAAGTAGTTTCCAAAAGCAGATTCTGAATGGTTCTGAATTCCTAAGATAGAGTCCCGAGTATTTTTCAGAAATGGATAATATTTAGATGATTTTTCCCCAAATGAGACCATTTGGATTTCATTATGAACAGCGAGTAAGACTAATAGAAGGCCGCGCCATAGCTGAAGCGGTTAGTCGCTGGCTTCCCACCGCGGCGGCCCGGGTTCGATCCCGGGTCTGGTCAAGTAGGATTTGTGGTGGACAAAGTGGCGCTGGGGCGGGTTTTCTCCGAGTACTTCGGTTTCCCATGCCAATCTTCATTCCACCAAATTCTCCATCATCATAATCAACCTGGGGCAGGCTACAATAGGCCAATCAGTGGCCGCCGTGCCGAGTGGACCAAGTTGAACTCCACCCCCCCACAGAGCGAATTAAAAAAAAAAAAGACTAACAAAATAAATAATCCTTTCATACACACACACACACACTCTCTCGCTCTCTCTCTGTTGGTGAAAGCTCTGAAGTTACGCAATTTCGGGCTACCAGAGTAGCGGATAGGGGAGCCTCATACCCTTACTCATGTCGATAGCAGACTGTGCTCCGAAGTAAACAGAAATGGAATGGATATGGCTTGATACTCCGCTGGGAAATTTTATCTTCATAGAATTGTATAGGACGGAGTCTACACTGGTTTTAATGTTTCCGTGAAGATCGTTAAGAAGTTCTTGACTGATATGGTCGACAGATTTATTTCCTGACCATAATATGGCTTTATTAAGACAATATTTAAAATAAGTTTCAGATATATTTCACCGTGACGTTTCCTTAATTAGTGACGCAATTCTATGAAGATGTTCTTGAGTAACAACGCTGTTACAGCCTGAATATGAGTCATTCACACCAGCTCTTATTGTACTCGTAACATAGCTCTAAACTCCACTGTTGCTTCTTAATAATTCAGCCGTAAGTTTTTTCCACACATCTCTTATACATAATCTGCAGGATCTGCTCTAAATTTGTATGTTCAATAAGTACTTGCTCGTGAATGAATAATGCCCAGTGGCGTAACTCATATAATCTTTTTTTCTGTTCACTTAGGTGTTATTTTAATTCTTGTATTGGAGTTTTACTCAGGTCTTTCAGAGGTAGAGGGGCCCGCGGTAACGTAGTGATTGAGGGGCTATGTTAAAAGCCGGAAGGTCACGGGTTCAAGTCCCGATGAGGTCACTGGATTTTTTTTTTCAGTTCACCTACTCCTTCCAGTCGCACTAGGCCCGGGGTTTTACTGAGCCTCTAACAGAAATGAGTACCAGGAATTAATTAAATAATTTTCCTGGAGATAAAGCACGGCCGGCGCGTAAGGCTGACAACCTTACCGCCATATTTGAGCCGATTGTTTAGATCATGTGGGACCCTCGACGTCTCACAACCCTATGGGCCTTCACGGTCTTTACTTTTTTTTTACTTTTACTTTCAGAGTTAGGACGGTGTATCTTTTCAGTTTATGTGTAGTTCGGCTGTTATCTAGTAGGTTCACGGCTAGTGCATTAGTGTGGTTTCTAATTTTATTAAGCATTTGGTGTTCCACTTTATTATTTCCTGAGCACTATGTTCATTTGTAGGTCTTCATAGATCCTGTGGTTGTTTGTGTACTAAGGTGCATTAAGGATGGATTAGAGAGTCTCTGACTGGAAGCGCTGGAGCATTTATGTTTGAATTGGAGGCTGTCCCCCATAGCTGAATCCTATATGTCCATATGGGTTTCAGTACTGCTTTGTATAGGAGGAGTTTGCTCTCTGTTGATAGTGTTGATGTTCTTCCGAGTAGCCAGTTCATTTGTTTCGTAAGTTGTATTTGAATTTCTTCTGTTAGGGGATGGTTTTCTTTAAAATTAGGTAGCCCGTAATGAATGATATTTTTGTATTAATATTTCAGCTTGCCGTTGATTTCAAAGGCCGTTCTCTGGTAATTGTATTGAAAAAATTTCTCCCCTTTGCGTTTATGATTATCTATCATCAGAACCATAGGACTAGCTACTGCCAAACAGCATATCCAAATGACTAATCGTCTTCAATGGAACTCAGCAAACAAATAGACGTAGCTGAACAATAAACACCGAGGAGAAATATTCAGCAGAAAGTGCCAGTTAACAGATGAATAGATTCTCACTGTATTCGTGGTGACTCCTATGACCCAATTCAATTCTTGTCTCTAACAACATTGACATATCTTTCTTGTTTGATTGATTATAACTTTTCGATTTGTATTGAAACGTCTTTAAAGTGACAAGAAAAGCAAGACGCCCATTGAGGATATTGGCTAAACAATCTATATAAAAGGATTACTATTGGGATTAGTTAAACATTTAGGTTCTCGTAACTGTAACCTGCTTGCCAATTCATTCCTGAACAATGTTTAGGAGCTGCAATTTCAATCTGATTACAGTTATGATAGCTATTTATTTCCTGCAAGCTGTCACTGCTAAAGACAAGTGTTTCCATGTAACACGCAGTGATGGACGACCGTAGTATAGACCTGTACATAGAAATGAAAATGAAATTAGTTGCAGCCAAGTGGGTGGTCGCATTGATTCTGAGCCAAAATGTTGACCTACTTTTAGATTTGTATAAGGTAAGGCTTCATGTCTGTGGGTATGTCTCGCACAGCTACACCTATATAGGTAAGCGAGTAAGTAAATCTATCTTTTTTTTTTTTATTATGCTAGTGGGTGGGTCCATTGTACTGCGGCCGCTTCTGGCCTATTGTACCAGCCCTAGATGATAAGTGAGGGTGACTGTGGAACAATTTGTGGAATGAAGATTGGCAGGGGAAACCGAAGTACTCGGAGAAAACCTGCCCCAGCGCCACTTTGTCCACCACAAATCCCACTTGACCAGACCCGGGATAGAACCCGGGCCGCCGCGGTGGGAAGCCAGCGACTTACCGCTTGAGCCATGGCGCGGCCCAAATCTATCTTAGGTAGGCCGCACACCGGCGTGCGTCAAGACATGTAACAGT